>NC_090376.1:57544855-57714855 GCF_036365525.1 Heterodontus francisci | reverse complement strand
CTGACAGACAGGGCAGTGGCGGGAGATGGTACCCTGCAGGGTCCCTGAATGTGTAGTGGGTCAGGCCATGATCAAACTAGATCCCCCAGAGGAGACTGCATTGGCACTGCAGGCAAATGACCATGACATCTGCGTGTCTTTGGAAAGTTAGGAGACACAGGGAATTAATTAAATGGATTTTCCCTAGCTGAGGCTCAGCGAGCCGACCCAGTATTGCGAGAGTTAGTGCGGGCAGCCCATCTGAAAGTGAAGCAGAGGGAGTCCCTGATTGCTACTAGTTAAAGTATGAGGTACTGATGAGGAAATGGAGTTCTCCTCACAGACCTGAGGACAAGAAGTGGACAGTAGTTCACCCATTAGTGGTGCTGCAGAGGTACCAGGGAGAAATATTAAGAAGGGCCCACGAGACCACAGTCGCTGTACATATGAAAGACCAAAGCCCGCATAAGACAGTAGTTTGACTGGCCAAAACTCCACAAAGATGTGGTGGAGTACTGCAGGAGTTGCCACATGTGCCAGCTTGAGGGGAAACCCCAACCTACAGTGAAACCTGCACCCCTAAGTCCTGTACCAGTGTTAGGAGGACCCTCCAGCAAAGGGCTAGTGAACTACAAGGGACCCCCGCCAGGAACAAAAGGGGACAGGCAGGCACATGGCTGGCAAAAGTTTAGAAAGAGAATGGGAAAAAGTGACCAAAAGGGCAGGTTCAAGGAAGTCTGGGATAAATCCTGGTTGAAAATCCCCTGCTGTCCAGTCAACCAACCCCGAAAAATGTGATAAGTTAGACCCAACATCCTGCTATGGTAAATGCAGACTCTCAAAGCACCCCACAAGAGTTGCTAACAGCATTTACAGGAACCTGCAGAGACAAAGAGAGACCCTCTAGGGCGCTGAGAAACCGTAAGGGTGATGCCTCACCTAGTCGAAGTGTCACAGGAGAATGCAGATAAGTCTGCACAAATACCTGCAGGTAGGAGTGTTCCAGAGAACAAAGGGAAGAGTAACAAAGACTCCTGCCCCACACAGTGGAAAAGGGAACCACCCATCCCCTGAAGTAAAAAGTCTTCGCATTACTCAGCGTTCAGGATAGACCCACCCCCTACTAACGAAAAAGAGAAAATTAATGCAGCCCTGGCACCCAGAACAGACCAGTTTTAATAAGCGATAAGATTGGTGAATGAATGGAAATGAATGAGAGAAATGCATGGTTTTCTTTCTGTTTCTTATATTTCTTTCAAACTCTGTAATGAAAATATGCCATTTTTCTTCAAATCACATTTCATTCTCTGGGTGTGGGGTGTCAGGCAAACCCCCACCTGCCAAGACTGAGGCATACATGATTTCGCCACATGAACATTAAAACTTAAAATTACAAACCCTTGGCTGGAAGGACATTTGCATAGTACCAGATAGTGTTGAAACAAAGGAACCAGTCCCCGCCCCAATACACAGAAGAGACCTGGTCAAACCAGTCAGTCACGTGACCACCTGTTGGCCAACTAGGGGAGTTTTAAACTGGAAAAACAGATTTTGAACTCAGAACGCCGTGTGCTCCTGGAACTGAAGCAAGAATTACCTCCTTTCCTGTCTACCCTCATCTCACTTTCACCAGCTTCGGAAACCATTGCAGACCCGTAAACTCAAAGAGAGAAAAGTCTCTTACGTGAACAAGGTTTAAGAGGAATACTGGGCCCCAATGAAACGCAAGAACATATCTTCAATCAAGGACTGCAGCGAGCTCGAAAAACAGTAAAAAGATATTACCTCAAACTGTTCCACTTTATCTTTTCTTCTCTTTTCTGTCCCTATCTGCATGTGTATATAACATGTGCATGGTAGCATGGGCACGTCGTACATCCATAGGCGTGAACCATATTAAAGTTTACGTAAATTTAATAAATTTCACTTTTCTTCTTTAAACCAAAGAATGCGTGTTTGTGCTCATTTCTTTGCCTTATAATTGGAAAGCTGTGAACAAGGATTCACAAAGGGGGAGCTCAAAACACAGTGTGTTTAAAATTAAATCCTGTTACAATAAGAACAGGTGAAGATAGTAACAGACACCTGGACACCGTTCCTGCCTGGTCAAAACACTGCTAAAAATGAATTAGTATTATCACCATGAATTAATACTAAGCAGGTTTAAGACAGCTGTGCAAGCTGAAGTGGATTGAACACGAAATATAGACAATCTGGAAAATAACATAGGCATACTGATATTCTCCCTTATTAGTCAATAAAATAAATCCCAATATTAATACTTGCCAAATCATATAGATGATATTGTCATCCATCACTGTCCACCAATGTCTACAAAACTTAAAATGATTAATAATCCGTTAACTCTGCTTCTCTCTCCACAGATGCTGCCAGACCTGCTGAGTATTTCCAGCATTTCTTGTTTTTATTTAAAATGATTAATAATCAGTTTGGAGTGTATTTCAAACAGGTAACACTTCTCAGGTTTCAGTGTGATGATAAATTGTTTCGCTCTTCACAACATCATCTCAAATTCTCAATGAGCTACTCCCTTATGCATAAGCAGTGGCAGCCCCCAGTAACCTGCAGTGAAAAACTCCGAACAGCACCACTATGTAAGGTTATAAGTCAGTTATGTGTATTACAAGGACCTGGGGTAAGAGCTGAAGGCATGGAAACAGAGAGGGAGTTACTACAGACTGATTATGCAGAGAACGTATCAGGCTGGGGAACAGGTAAAAACTATAAAAAGAACCACTTCAGAATAAAGTATTGTTAATATGTTAGAGTCCAGTGAAGAACCTTATGGTAAATTACATCATTTGATCACTGCGGCCTACCATACATTTCTTGTTGGTGGTAGCAAACATAAATACTGGTAAGTAATGATTAAGTTTGTATTTACTATGCATATTCTGGAGTGTATTTCAACAAAATAACATATTTCAGGTAACACAATGCAGCCTGTACATTACACTGCAATTTGTCAGTGGAAATGAAATTTGAGTGTGGTGTAAAATGGACAGCTAATTTGCTATTACCTTTTTTGCATTACCTCCCAAGACCAATTTCACTCGGAGAAAATTATTCACCAATTTTAAAAAAGCAGACTATTGGCTTCAGCAACAATTTGCAAAGCAAAACAAAGCATAGGTTGGATTGGGAGTAGAGACTTGGGTGATTATAGTTGAGCTGTGTGTTTGACCCAACTTTTATAGTTCATTTAAAATATTCAGTTGAGATACAAAGAACATATCAAATATTTACCAATTAATGTAACATCCTAGGATCCCTTAAAATATTAATGGAGCTGCCCCAATAGGTAGTTGCAGAATCCAGTGTAATATAAAATCAAGGTATCAGAAAGATTCTAATTTTGAGAGAGAGCACAAGAGAGCGTATGTGCGTGTGTAGACATCCGGTGAGGAGAGGAGAGGATTGGATATTTCTGTGTGCACCCCAAGATCAGATAGTCACTGCATAAGTCATTTGAGTGAGCTGCCAAAGTACTGATGTAGTAAAGGTTGAGGCTTCAAAAAAGGCAAAAAAAAATTGTAAAGAAATATAAATTTAAACCAAATACAATTATGAATTAGGAGGGAAACAGTAACAGCAGAAGTCCTAAACATATCAATGGTCATCATTATTTACTGGGCTAGCTCAAAACATGATTGAAGATCAAAATTCAAAGCATAAAAAACAAATTTCAAAGTTTAAAAAAAAATTTGGTATGCATGTAAAATAGATTTTAAATTGCAAAACCAACACATGTGATAACTCCAGAAATATTTATCAACAGTGAGAGTATTCATGAAAAGTGCTCCAGCTGTGCCTATAACATGCTAAGTGAAGTCTCTTCTGCGGATGACAATAGATCATTAACAATCTCAAACTAACCATACCACTGACCAATTCCATGCATATGAAGGCAAGTAATTCTTCAGAATGGATCATGTGTTCCAACAGCTTCCATTTGTAAGTTTGCACAAAGGTCTACAAACTCATCCTAGTCAGAAGGTATTCAGCATGGTTCAATCTGTCCCAGCCATCTCCTCATCTATCCCTTGCTCATTAACATTACCACAACCATTTCTGTAGAATGTCTATCTGTGCTGGTGTCCACTTCAAAGGGGATGGTGACTATTGGTGCTCAGGAGATGAGTGCTCTTCAGTTGTATAAAAAGACAACAGATGGACATCCTGAGTATGTTAAGAACATTTATCCAATTGGTATGGTATTGTCATTAAATATAGAAAAAGAACAGATTTATGCAGCGCCTTTCACAACCTCAGAACGTCCCAAAGTGCTTTACTGTTGTAATGTATAAAATGTAGCAGCCAATTTGTGCACAGCAAGGTTCCAAAAACAGCAATGAAGTAAATGACCAAATAATCTGTTTTAATGGCATGGATTGATGGTTAAATGTTAGCCGGGAAACCAGGATAAAGTTCTTGCTCGTCTTCAATATAGTGCCATGGGATCTTTTATGTCCACCTCGGTTTAAAATGTCATCTTAAAGGTGGCATCTCGAACAGTGCAGTACTCCCTCAGTACTGCATTGAAGCATTAGCCTGAATTATGTGCTCAAGTCTCTTAATGCCTAATGGCACTTCACAATAATTATTATTGAACTGTGTCAGTGTGCAGGGATCTACATATGCTTGAAATGTTCCATCCAGTGTCAGCTGTACTCCTACGCAGACTTAAACTCCCACACTCTGTGCTATTTCATGCAAAATGACTTCTCTAGCACTCATATTAAACATTGGAATTTGTAAACAGCTTTAGTATGTGACATCGTTCTTCAGATAACATTTTAGATGGATTAAAAATAAATAATGAGTGTACCTCTTCACACAAACCTACACAGGTTATCAAAGTGTGTAGCTCTCCAACACAATTTAAACTCCTTCACAAAACACCTACAGTTTCTGACAAAAATGATGAAAGAATGTTTGGAAGTAGCAGCACTGGCTGTTAACACTGTCAGATAATTAACCATTACAGAATCAAGACAATTCTTAATAAGCATTTCCCACAGGGACCAAATTATTTTGATGACGCACATTGTGCTTTCTTACTACTATCTTTTTTTGCCCTGTCTCAGTGGTACCACTCTTGCCTCTGAGACAGAAAGTTGTGGGCTGAAGACCCACACCAGAGTCTTGAGCAAAAAATCTAGGCTGATGCAAGAATGGCAACTCGACATCCCTGGATATAGAGTTTTCAGGTGGGATGGAGAGAGAGATAAAAAAGGAGGGGGTGTAGCATTATTATTTAAGGAATCAATAACAGCTTTGAGGAGGGATGATATGCTCAATGAATCATCAATGAGACTATATGGGTGGAGCTCAGAAATAAAAAAGGGGCAGCCACACGCTTAGGAGTGTAGTATAGACCCCCAAATGAGTGAGACGGAGATAGAAGAACAAATATGTAGGCAAATTTCTGAATGCAAAAACTATAGGGCAATAATAGTTGTGGATTTCTACTACCCCAATATCAACTAGGATACAAAGAGTGTGAAGGGCACAGAGGGGACAAAATTCTTGAACTGCGTTCAGGAGAACTTTTTAGCCAGCGCCTAACAAGCCCAGTGAGAGGGGCACAATTCTGGATTTAGTCTTCGGTAACGAAGTTAAGCGAGTGGAGGAAGTAACAGTAGGTGACCATTTAGGAGATAGTGACCATAATACAGTAAGTTTTACCATAATTATGGAAAAGGACAAAGATAAAACAAGAGTAAAAGTTCTAAATTGGGGGAAGGCAAATTTTAAGAAACTGAGAGGTGACCTGGCAAAAGTGGACTGGATACAGCTACTTGAAGGACAGTCAGTGGCAAACCCCAGTGGGAGGCATTCAAAAGCGAGATACTACAGGCACAGTGTAGGCATGTCCCGACAAAGTTAAAGGGTGGTACTGCCAAATCTAGACCCTTGGTTATCTAGAAGCTTACAGAGTAAGTTAAAGCAGAAAAATAAAGCTTAGGACAATCACAAAAATTTTAATACTTTAGAAAGCCTAAAGGAGTATAGAAAGTGCAGGGGTGAAGTAAAAAAGGAAATTAGAAAAGCAAACAGAGGACATGAAAAATTATTGGCAGGTAAACTCAAGGAAAACCCGACTATGTTTTATCAGTACATTAAGAGCAAGTGGATAACTAAGGAAAGGGGAGGGCCTATCAGAGATGTACAAGGGAACATGTGCGTGGATGCAGAAGATGTGGGCAGGGTTCTTAATGAGTTTTTTGTCTCTGTCTTCACAAAGGAGAGGGTTGATGCAGACATTGTAGTTAAGGAGGAGGAGTGTGAAATATTAGATACGATAAGCATAATGAGAGACGAAGTGCGAGTGGGTCTGACATCCTTGAAAGTGGATAAAACGCCAGGGCCGGATGGATTGCATCCCGGGTTGTTAAAGGAAGGCAGGGAGGAAATAGCAGATGCGCTGAGGATCATCTTCATATCCTCACTAGATACAGGAGAGGTACCAGATGATTGTTTAAAAAGGGTGCAAGGGATAGGCCAAATAATTATAGGCTGGTCAGTCTGACCTCGGTGGTTGGTAAATTGTTACAATCTATTCTGAGGGACAGGATAAACTGCCACTTAGAAAGGCATGGATTAATCAGGGATGTCAACAGGGATTTGTTAAGGGAAGGTCATGTCTTACTAACTTAATTGAGTTTTTTGAGGAAGTAACAAGAAGGATTGATGAGGGTAGTGCAGTGGATGTGGTCTACATGGATTTTAGTAAGGCATTTGACAAGGTCCCACATGGCAGACTGGTCAGTAAAATGAAAGCCCATGGGATTCAGGGGAATGTGGCGAGGTGAATCCAGACTTGGCTCAGTGACAGGAAACAAGAGGTAGTAGTTGAAAGATGTTTTTCTGAATGGAAAGCTATTTCCAGCGGCGTTCCACAGAGCTCAGTGTTGGGTCCCTTGCTGTTTGTGGTATATATTAATGATTTGGACTTAAATGTGGGAGGCATGATTGGGAAATTTGCTGCTGACACAAAAATTGGCCATGTAGTTGAGAGTGAAGAGGATAGCCGTAGCCTCCAGAAAGATATCAATGGTTTGGTTGAGTGGGCGGAAAAGCAGCAAATGGAATTCAATCCAGATAAGTGTGAGGTAATGCATTTGGCGAGGGCAAATAAAAGCAAGGGAATACACAATAAACGGGAGGATATTGAGAGGGGTTGAACAAGTGAGAGACCTTGGAGTGAATGTCCACAGGTCCCTGAACGTGGCAGGACAGGTAGATAGAGTGGTGAAAAAGGCATGTGGAATGCTTTCCTTTATTGGCCGAGGTATAGAATACAAATGCAGGGATATAATGCTGGAACTTATAAAACGCTGGTTAGGCCACAGCTGGAGTATTGTGTACAGTTCTGGTCGCCACACTACAGGAAGGACATAATTGCTCTGGAGAGAGTACAGAGGAGATTTACAAGAATGTTGCCAGGGCTCGAAGGTTGCAGCTATGGGGAAAGATTTGATAGGCTAGGGTTGTTTTCCTTAGAACAGAGGAGGCTGAGGGGTCACTTAATTGAGGTGTACAAAATTATGAGGAGCCTAGACAGAGTAGACAGGAAGGACTCGTTTCCCCTAGCAGAGAGGTCAATTACCAGGGGGCACAGATTTAAGGTGATTGGTAGAAGGATTAGAGGGGACATGAGGAAAAACTTTTTCACCCAGAGGGTGGTGGGTGTCTGAAATTCACTGCCAGGAACGGTGGTGGAGGCAGAAACCCTCAATTATTTTAAAAGGTACCTGGACATGCACCTGAAGTGCTGTAACCAGCAAGGCTATGGACCAGGTGCTGGAAGGTGGGATTAGATTGGGCGGCTAGTTTAGTTTAGTTTAGTTTAGTTTAGAGATACAGCACTGAAACAGGCCCTTCGGCCCACCGAGTCTGTGCCGACCATCAACCACCCATTTATACTAATCCTACACTAATTCCATTTATTCAGCAAGCGCGGGCACAACGGGCTGAATGGCCTCCTTCTGTGCCGTAATTTTTCTACGGTTCTATGGACGCCCTAGTGTCGTATTGAGGAAGTACTTTGCTGTCAGAGGTGCTGTCTTTCAGATGAAAAGTTAAACCGAGGCCACGTCTGTCCTCTCAGATGGATGTAAAAGATCCCCTGGCACCATTTCAAAGAGGAACAGGGAGATTTTCTTCTGTCTTGGCCAATATTTATCCCTCAACCTACCACTGTGACAGATTACCTAGTCATTATCACATTGCTGCTTGTGCAAAATTTATGTGTGTGAATTGGCTGCCATGTTTCATATGTTACAAAAGTAATCATATTTCAAAAGTAGTGAGAGTAGTGTCTGTTTCGAATGTAGTGCATTCAGCAACACCAGCTTGAACCACCAACTTCAGACCACTCTCAGAACTTGCAAAAGCAGAGCTTTACTCACCAACAGCCAAATGCCCAAAACATTTTCAATCTCAATGGTCAGTTGTCCTGCTGACTTTTTAAAACACAAAAATGCAAAGGCAGTGTAGGATTAGTAATGGAGAAAATCAAGGAGCAATCTAAAGTAGAACTTCTATATTGGAAGAGGGCTAACTTCAATGGGATGAGAGGGGATTTAGCCAGGGTAAAATGGAACAAAACATGGATAGAAAAAACTGTAACAGAACAATGGGTGATATTTAAGGAGATGTTTCAGGTACAGGCGAGGTACATTCCAACAAGGGCAAAAGGTGGGAAACAAAAGCCAAGGCTCCTTGGATGATGAGAGAGATAGAGAATATGATGAAACAAACAAATGGTGTATGATGCATGTCAGGTGAATTTTTCCAGGGAGAACCAGACCGAATACAATAAGTTGAGAGGGGAAGTGAAGAGGAAAATAAGACTGGCAAAGAGAGAATATGAGAATAGAATGGCAGTTAACATAAAAGGAAAACCAAAAATCTTCTACCGGCATTTTAAATAGCAAGCAGGTAGTAAGAAGCGGGGTGGGTCCTGTTAAGGACAAAGAGGGTGATATATACTTGGAGGCACAGAACAAGGCTAGAATACTTAATGAGTATTTTGTACAGGAATTTACTAAGGAAGAGAATACTGACAAAATATCAGTAGAAGCGAAGATGTTAGAGGTAAAGGATGAGGTGAGAATTGATAGGCAGGATGTACTGGAAAGGCTGGCTATGCTTATAGTGGATAAGTCACCTGGTCCAAAAGGCTTGCATCCCAGATTGCTAAAGGAAGTGGGAGTGGAGACTGGAAAACAGCTTGCCATAATCTTCCAAACTTCTACAGATATGGGGGAGGTGCCAGAGGATTAGAGTGGCAAATGTGATAGATACCCTTGTTCAAGAAAGGGTGTTAGGACATTCCTAGTAACTCCAGGTCAGTCAGGTAACATCAGTGGTGGGTAAGGTTTTAGAAACAATAATCAGGGGGAAAAAATCAACAGGCACTTGAAAAGGTTTCAGTTAATTCAGGAGAGCCAGCATGGATTGGTAAAATGCAGATCAAGCTTGACTAATCTAATTGAATTATTTTGATGAAGTAACAGAGAAGACTGATGAAGGGAATGCAGTGGATGTTGTCAATATGGATTTTAAGAAAGTGTTTGACAAAGTACCACATAAAAGGCTCATTAACAAAATTGAGGCTCATGGAATAGTGTCAGCATTAGCTTGGATAAAAAAATTGGATTTAAGGACAGAAAAAAAGTGAGTTGTGGTAAGTGGTTGTTTTTCAGACTGGTGGATGGTAGACAGTGGTCCCCAAGGGTCAGTGCTAGGATACTGCTTTATACATAAATGACTTGGATATTGGAATACAGAGTAAAATTTCAAAATTTGCCAATGTTACCAAACTTGGAGGTGTGGCAAATAGTGAGAATGATACCAATCCACTGTAACAGGACATTGATAGGCTAGCAGAATGGACAGACAAGTGGCAGATGGAATTTAATACAGAGAAATGTGAGGTGGTTCTGGCAGAAGGGATAAGGAGAGGCAATATAGACTTAATGGCACAGTTCGAAAGAGTGTGAAGGGACAGAGGGACCTACGGGTTCATGTGCATAGATCTTTGAAGGTGGCAGAAGATATTGAGAAAGTAGTTAGCAAAGCATATGGGATCTTGGGCTTCATAAACAGAGGTAGTGTACAAAAGCAGGGAAGGAATGCTGAGCCTTTATAAAGCTCTAGTTAAGCCACAATTATAGTCTGTCCAGTTCTAGTTACCATCACCACATTTTAGGAAGGTTGTGGGAGTCCGTGAGAGGGTGCAGACGAGATTTATCAGAATGGTTCCACAGATGAAGGCTTTGAGCTACAAGGTTAGGTTGAGAAGCTGGGGTTTTTCTCCTTGGAGCAAAGGAGATTGAGGGGAGATTTGATAGCGGTGTACAAGATTATGACAGATTTGAATGAGGTAGACAAAGAAAAGCTATTCCCATTAGCTGATGGTACAAGGACAAGGGGACACAGAGTTAAGGATTTGGGCAAGAGATGCAGGCGGGATGTGAGCAAGAACTTTTTTTATGCAACAAGTGATAAAAGCCTGGATCTCACTGCCTACGAGGGTGGTGGAAGTGGAGACGATGAACAATTTCAAAAGGAAACTGAGTGGGCACTTGAGAGAAATAAACTTGCAGGGCTACAGGGATAGAGCAGGGGAATGGGACTGACTGGATTGCTCTACAGTCAGCTGGCATACCTGATGGGCCGAGTGGCCTCCTTCTGTGCCATAATGACTCTATGACTCAAAGAGGTTACCTGGGGACTCTTTGAAACTTTCTTAGCTAACTTTGCAGCTATGCTGCAGCTTGTGTGAACCTAAGCAATGAGAAAATATAGGGATAATTCTATGATGAATGCTCTTGGTGGGAGCATATTTTGGGAAATTGAGCAAGTGAAGCCATGATTCTCCGATACACTCATACAAGTATCACTCCTCACTGGGAGCAGCAAAATGCAGAATCATTCCTCATTTCTTCAAGGCTGCCCTACGCCCAAAGTTTACAGAGAGAGAGCGGGAACAGTGCACAGTTCAAAAGAGCAGCAGCAGCAGGAAGCAGAGAGAGGGAGAAAGAGAGAGAGAGAGAGTGGGGCCAGTGAGCAGTGTAAAAGAGTGGCGGCAGTGGGAAGCAGAGAGAGCGAGAGAGAGAGAGCGGGACCAGTGAGTAGTGTAAAAGAGCGGTGGTGGCGGGAAGCAGAGAGAGAGAGAGAGTGGGACCAGTGAGCAGTTTAAAAGAGCGGTGGTGGCGGGAAGCAGAGAGAGAGAGAGTGGGACCAGTGAGCAGTTTAAAAGAGCTTTCCAGTCTAGGCCACAAGAGTGGACCGACCGTGTTCTGAGGAAAGAAAAATCAAAGTGTGATGTCACAGGAAAGCAGGTAGTTGATTGCTTGGTGAGTTTCTTTTTATCATTTGTCTTTCAAAACTCAGGTAATTTTACTAATTGTAAGGTTTTATTTACTAATAGTAGTAAAGCTTAATAGATTGGCTGGTGAATATTTCCTATTAATTAATTAAGTAAATAATTAATTAGTTATTTAAAATACAATCAGGATGGCAGGGCAGGTGATGTGTTGCAGCTGCAGTATGTGGGTGCTCATGGACACCAGTGTGATCCACGGCAAACACGCCTACAGTAAGCGTTTGCAGCTCGAGGAGCTTCAGCTCAGAGTCAGTGAGCTGGAGGCTGAGCTACAGACACTGCAATGCGTCAGAGAGGGGGACTGTTACCAGGACACTTTATTCCAGAAGGCAGTCACACTCCATAGGATAGGGTCTTCTGATTTGGTCAGTGGTCAGGGACAGGAGGGTGTGACTGCGAGTGAGGCAGGTAAGGGGATTAAGAAAGCAAAAGTGGAGGAGGCTCAGCCCTTGCAATTGTCCAACAGGTTTGAGGTTCTTTCAGCTTGTATGGATGAAAGCGAGGATTGCAGGGTGGATAAGCAAACTGACTATGGTACCATGGTACAGGAAGCCATTCAAGCGGGGGGAGTAAATAGGAATGTAGTGGTAGTAGGGACAGTATAGTCAGGGGACAGACACCGTTCTCTGCAGCCGAGCGAGAATCCAGAAGGTTATGTTACCCGCCCTGTGCCAGGGTTCGGGACACCTGTTCAGGGCTGGAGAGGAACTTGCAATGGGAGGGGGAGGAACCAGTTGTCGTAGTCCACATGGGTACCAGTGACAAAGATAGGACTAGAAAAGAGGTTCTGCTTCAGGAGTATGAGCAGCTAGGGGCTAAGTTAAAAAACAGAACCGCAAAGGTAATAATCTTTGGATTATTACCTGAGCCATGAGCAAATTGGTGTAGGGTAAATAAGATTAGACAGTTAAATGCATGGCTCAAAGATTGGTGTGCAAGAAATGGGTTTTGATTCATGGGGCACTGGCACCAGTACTGGGGAAAGTGGGAGCTGTACTGTTGGGACGGTCTACAGATGAACCATGCTGAGACCAGTGTTCTGGTGAGTCATATAACTAGGGCAGTAGAGAGGGCTTTAAATGAAATAGTGTGGGTGAGGGATCAAGTGAGGGAAAATGTGATAATTTAAAGAGAGAGGTGAAGGCAAGACAGCAAGATAGCAATAAGAATAATGATAATCAGGGTGTGACAGGAAGGGACAGTGCGTACAAACTCAAGAGTGAGCCAGCAGATAAGACTAGAGGCTGTGAACCAATAGAGTGTGGGAGGATTCGGGAGAGGTAAGATATAGAAATCCAAAGAGAAAGGCCAAGGATCGGAATAGTATAGCATTGTGGGTAAAGACAAGCAGAATGGGACAGGGACAGAGAGTTTAACAGAAATTGTACATCAGCAAATAAGGTCATTGAAGAGAATAGTAGCAAAAAAATGAAATTAAAGGTTCTGTATATGAATGAGTGAAGCATCTACAAGATAGGTGAACGAGTGGCACAAATAGAGGTACATGATTTCGATCTATTTGCCATTATGGAGACATGGTTACATTGTGATCAAGGTTGGGAAATAAATATTCCAGGGTACACAATATTTCGGAAAGACAGACAGAATAGCAAAGGAAGAGAGGTAGTACTAATGGTAAAGGATGACATAAGGGCATTAGTGAGAAAGGATCTGGCCTCAGAAGATCATTAAGTACAATCAGTATGGGTGGAAATAAGGAATAGCAAGAATCAGAAAATACTGGTGGGAGTAGATTATAGGCCTCCTAACAGTAGTTATACCATTGGACAGAGCATTAAACTATTTTTGAAAGCTTTGTTTCAGGTGAGGGATGGTTAGGGGAGAGGAGAATGAATTGGTGTGGAGCTTGTAACAAAGACAATGGAATAATTGTGGGGAACTTTAATCGTCATGCGGACTTTAATCGTCATGTGGACTGGGAGAATGAAATTGGCAGGAGTGATCTAGGTGATTTTGTAGAATGTTTTCAGGACAGTTTCTTGGAGCAATACGTTGTGGAGCCAACTAGCAATAAAGCTATCTTAGATCTAGTATTGTGTAATGAAGCATGGTTAATTAGCAATGTCATAGTAAAAGATCCACTGGGAAACAGTGATCATAATACCATTGAATTCCATGTTAAGTTTGAAAGTGACATGCTCCAATCACAAACAAAAATCCTAAACTTAAACAAAGCCAATTATGTAGGCATGAGGGGAGAACTGGCTAAGGTAAATTGGGTATATCGGCTGGAAGGTATGGCGGTAAATGAACAATGGGAAACCTTTAAAGAAACAATTCAAAATGTTCAAAAAATATAAATTCCTTTGAGAAACAAAAACTCAGCCAGAAAGACCCATCCGTGGCTCACACAGGAAGTTAAGGATAGTATTAGATTAAAAGAAAAGGCGTACAATGTTGCAAAAAAGAGTAGCAAGTCTGAGGATTGGGAGTGCTTTAGAAACCAGCAAAGGGCCACAAAAAAAAGTTGATAAAAAGGAAAAAATAGAATGAATGAGAGTAAACTAGCAAGTAATATTAAAACAGATTGTAAGAGCTTTTATAGGTATATCAAAAGGAATAGAGTAGCTAAAGTAAACGTTGGTTTCTTAGAAGCAGAGATGAGAAATTATCATGGGGGATGAGAAAATGGCAGAGCCATTGAACAAATATTTTGTGTCTGACTTCACAGTGGAAGACACAAGTTCCATACAAGTAGTAACGTAGGGGCTAAAAAGAGTGAGGAAATTAAGGAAATTCATATCAGCAGAGCAAAAGTATTGGAGAAATTTAATGGACTAAAATTTAACAAATCTCCAGGACCTGATGGCCTACACCCTAGAGTTCTAAAAGAGATAGATGCAGATATAGTGGATGTGCTAGCTATGATTTTTCAAAATTCCTTACATTCAGGAACGGTCCCATCAGATTGGAAGTTGGAAAATGTTATGCCGCTTTCAAGAAAGGAGGGAGAGAGAAAACAGGGAACTATAGGCCAGGTAGTTTAACATCAGTTGTTGGGAAAATGCTGGAATCTATTATTAAGGAAGTCTTACCAATGCACTTAGAAAAGCACAGTATGATTAGAACAAGTCAACATGGTTTTACTAATGGAAAATCCTGTTTGACAAATTTATTAAAGTTTTTTGAGGATGTAACTATTAGGGTAGTTAAAGGAGGACAAGTAGATGTAGTATACCTGGACTTCCAAAAGGCATTCGATAAAGTGCCGCACAAAAGATTAATAGGCAAGATAAAGGTTCATGGAGTTGGGGATAATATATTAGCATGAATAGGTGATTGGTTAGCAGCCAGGAAGCAATGAGTGGGTATAAATGGGGCAGGCAGTAAATAGACGAGAGCCGCAAGGATAAGTGCTGGGGCCTCAGCTATTTACAATCTATATTAATGACTTAGATGCAGAGACAAAGAGTAATGTATCTAAGTTTGCTGATGGTACATAGGTAGGTGGAAATGTAAGCTGTGGGGAGGACACATAGAGGCTGCAAAGAGATATAGACAGGTTAAGTGAGTGGGCAACAAGACGGCAGATGGAGTATTCTGTAAGGAAGTGTAAAGTTATTCGCTTGGGTCATAATAATAGAAAAGCAGAATATTTTTTAAAAGGTGTGAAACTTGTAAGTGTTGATGTTCAAAGAGACTTGGGTGTGCTTGTACAAGGAACGCAGAAAGTTAACATGCAGGTACAGTAAGCAATTAGGAAGGCAAATGGCATGTTGTCCTTTATTGCAAGGGAATTGGAGTACCGGAATAAGGAAGTATTGCTACAATTGCACAGGGTTTTGGTGTGACCACATCCGGAGTACTGTCTGCAGTTTTGATCTCCACATTTAAGAAAGGATATACTTGCATTGGAGGCAGTGCAGCAAAGGTTCACTCAATTGGTCCCTGGGATGAGGAGGTTGTCCCATGCTGAGAGACTAAGTAAATTGGGCATGTATTCTCTGAAGTTTAGAAAAGCGAGAGGTGATCTCATTGAAACATATAAGATTCTAAAGGGGCTGTATTGGGTAGACACTGGTCGGGGAATCTAAAACACAGGGGCACAGTCTCAGGATGAGGGGTCGATCATTTAGGACTGAGATGAGGAGAAATTACTTCACTCAAAGGGTTGTGAATCTTTGGAATTCTCTATCCCAGAGGATTGTGGATGCTCCATCATTGAATACATTTAAGGCTGGAATAGACAGATTTTTGGTCTCTCAGCGAACCAAAAGATATGGCAAGCGGGTGGGAACACAAGAACACAAGAAACAGGAGCAGGAGTAGACCATATGGCCCATCGAGCCTGCTCCGTCATTCAAACGACAATGGCTGATTTTAGGATACAAGTCGACTTTACCGCCCACTCGCCATATCCCTTGATGGGAAAGGATAGGAAATGTTGAAACCTGAGATCAGCCATGATCGTTTTGAACGACAGAGCAGGTTCGATGAGCCATATGGTGTACTCCTGCTCCTATTTCTTGTGTTCTTGTGTTAACCCAAACGCATATCATTAGGACAGTAGTTTTACTACTTATTTTCAATGGCAGTGAAGCTAAATTCCATTAACAATTATACAATACTGTAGTACAACTGCCTATTTGATAATTATTTTCCCTCCTCTCCATTCTTCAATTTTCCCAGTTTCTTACTGTATTGAGATAATTTAGCTAAGATTGAATCAGTGATATTTAAGCATCTCGACACAAAACAGAAAAGGAAAAGAACAGATATTCTAAAAATATTATACATATCATGATTCATCAGAGACAATATTAAACACAATGGGGGAAAATCTCATTCACATAGCACCAATTCAAATGGCGCCATGCAGACAATGTTGATTCCCGGGGGCAGTCAGCGCTGCGGGCCGATACCGGTGTGGCCCATGCGGGTTTCTTCAATGATATCAATGGAGAAACCCATCCGGGTTACGCAGGTAATGACTCGAGGCGCTGTCTGCCTCCAGGGAATCAATGTAGATCTGCTTGAAGCAGCGTTATGTGAACAAACACTTTTCCGCAACATTTTAAGATGAAAAGCACCTATTTTTGAAAAAGAACATGAAAATTCAATTAGGAATATCCTGAATAAGAACTACTCCACCCCACATTAATACCAGTAGCTTGTTCCATTAATCTGTTCTTCTTCTGATCGTAAGACACAGTAGAATTTTTCTTTGACTACTCTGACAACTATCAGGTTTGAGAATACAAACAGATCAATTCAAATAACTGGTTACTCCATCAAGCCACTCTCCATTATATCTATATTAACTTACATTTCTACACTAAAAAATTTACTAATCTGGGGTAATATTTTCTTTCTGCAGCAAATATAACAAAATCATAAATGTGTTCTTTATAAACTGACTTACAATGCTATTACACAATATATACAGAGCAAATCTTCCCCCTTCATCTCGAATGAAATGGCAATTTTATTTCAAATTCTTATTTCAACAATAAAATATGTTCCTCTGGTAGTTAAATTGGGTTTTTATGTCCGTCATTCCCTCTTTTCTGGTTCTCTATCCTCTTTTAGCCATGGTGGAAATGCTCTCGCTTATTGGGAGCACAGGAATGACTGGCTCAGTATGGCATAAACAGTCAAGAGAAGAAACTCAGTACACTCATCACTGACCCCCACCCCTCTCTGCCCATTATGATGCTGAACCAGACTGTATGCAACTTCATTATATTATTCGCTGGGTTTCCAAGTCCATATTCAATCCATCACAAAGTCTAACTACTTCCACCTGTGTAATATCACCTGTCTCTGCATTACCTCACCCTATCTCCTGCTGAAACACTCATTCATGTCTTTAACACCTTAAGACTCGACTATTCCAATCCTCTCCTGGCTGCCCTTCATCTTCCGCTCTCCTCCAACTCATCCGATATTTCCTGCTTGTACGCTATCCTTCACCAAGCTTTACTTATCTATCACTGCTCCCAGTCACCCAATGCATCAGATTTAAGATAAATCCTTGAATTTTCAGGCCCCACTGAGATCAGGAGCGAAGAAGGAAGGGGCCCAGAAATAACGCTGGCTTGTTCTGACCCCATTCCCAGCCATTTTTGCTGAGAATGGTTCAGGAAGTCAGGGCTACCCACCCCCATGAGGTGGGTAGCCAATTAGGCTTATTAAGTGGATTCTTTCCTGACACAGCTGGGAGCTGTTAAGGTGCCTGGAGGCAGCACCCAGTGGCAGGCTGGGGTACCACGCTTCAGGCAGGCTTACCGACCCTCCCTGCCTGCCTGGGTCTGGGTGCAGCCAAAGGCAGTGAGATTCCCCCACAACCCATCACCCCCCAACCCCACCTCCCCCACAGTGGTGGCCTGACTGCTGAATGTGTTTTTCATTTAAAAAATTTTTTAAAGTTGATTAGAGGGCACCTCCATGTTAAAACACCTTCTCAGTTACTTAAATAAAAGCAAAATACTGCGGATGCTGGAAATCTGAAACAAAAACAAGAAATGCTGGATTCACTCAGCAGGTCTGGCAGCATCTGTGGAAAGAGAAGCAGAGTTAACGTTTCGGGTCAGTGACCCTTCTTCGGAACTCAGTTCCGAAGAAGGGTCACTGACCCGAAACGTTAACTCTGCTTCTCTTTCCACAGATGCTGCCAGACCTGCTGAGTGAATCCAGCATTTCTTGTTTTTGTTCTCAGTTACTTACCCTGCTAATCCTCTAAAGCTGGAAGGCCTCTGATTGACCTTCCAGCTTCAAGAGTCCACCTGCTGCCCTTAATTGGGCAGGGAATTTGTCTCCATGCCAATTAAGGGGGCGCCTCTGTGATGATCTCAAACAGTAACTGTTCCCCCTGGGGGCTGGGTTCAAGACCCAGAAACAGTCCCGACTCCTATTTCTCACCTCCAAAGTGAAAATTCAGCCCCTTGAGTTTAAATCACTTCATACCTCAACCCTCCCTATCTCTGTAGTCTTCTGCAGCCCTATCATGCCACCGCTTCAAACTCTCTGATCTTTAATTCCAGCCTCTGTGCATCACCCCTCCCTTCACCACCCACCACCTCCACACCCTTCAGCTGCCTTGCCTGCAGCCATTGAGACTCTATTCTGGAATTTCCTACCTAAACCCCTCCACCATTCTCTCCTACAATAAGACCATCCAGAGAATAATTGACCAGAAGGTCATGGAACAAAGGCAAACAGTATGTTAATGGTGTGCTGAAAGACAAAGCAGTACAGAGAGGCTGTGACTAGAATGTAAAGCACTCCAAGCACAAACATTAAAAAAAAACAGCGGGTAGGCACTATAGAAACAAACTAAACAAACTAAAAAAGCTAAAATAAAATAACCAAATAAAAAAGAAAAAAAGAAAAAATAACTAAACATGAAAAAGGGGGCCCGTCATGCTCTGAAATTATTGAACTCAATGTTCAGTCCAGCAGGCTGTAGCATGCCTGATCGGTAAACAAGCTGTTCCTCGAGCTTGCGTTGATGTTCGCTGGAACACTGCAGCAATCCCAGGACAGAGAAGTGAGCATGAGAGTAGTGGCAGGGGGTGGGGGTGGTGGTGGTGTTGAAATGGCAAGCAACCAGAAGCTCGGGGTCCTGCTTACGGACGGAGCAGAGGTGTTCTGCAAAGTGGTCACCCAATCTGCGTTTAGTCACCCCAGTGTAGAGGAGACCACATTGTGAGCAGTGAATACGGTATACTAAATTGAAAGAAGTACAAGTAAATCGCTGCTTCACCTGAAAGGAGTGTTTGGGACCTTGGATAGTGAGGAGAGTGGAGGTAAATGGGTAGGTATTACACCCCCTGCGATTGCAGGGGAAGGTGCCATGGGAAGGGGACGAGGTGGTGGGGGTAATGGAAGAAGGGACCAGGGTGTCACGGAGGGAATGCTGACAGTGCAAGGGAGGGGAAGATGCGTTTGGTAGTGGCATGACGCTAGGTATGGCAGAAATGGCGGAGGATGATCCCTTGGATCTGGAGGCTGCTGGGGTGGAAAGTGAGGACAAAGGGAACCCTGTCATGGTTCTGGGAGGGAGGGGAAGAGGTGAGGGTAGAGGTGCGGACACGGTTGAGGGCCCTGTCGACCACAGTGGGGGGGGAAATCCTCAGTTGAGGAAAAAGGAAGGCATATCAGAAGCGCTGTCATGGAAGGTAGCATCATCAGAGCAGATGCGTCAGTGATGGAGAAACAGGGAGAATGGAATGGAGTCCTTACAGGAGGCAGCGTGTGACGTGTAGTCGAGGTAGATGTGGGAGATGGTGGGCTTATAATTTTTCAATGAAAATCAAGAGCGGGTAAGAGGCCAGAGGGAGGGGTCCAGGTAGAGGGGGAATGCTGGAGGCGGGTGAATGGGTCTGCTGGTCGCAGGGTGGACTCCTGGTTTCAATGAAAAGATTCACAGTGGGTAAGAGGCCTAATGCTCATTTTTCTTTAAAATTTTGTAAAGAAAAAGTCTGGGGATGTTTTTAATATGTTAGTGGTGCTACATAAATGCAAGTGGTTATTGAAGCTGAAGTGTCTTCCTTTCAGAAGTTATTTTAAAGAAAAACTAATCTTCCTTAATATTTAAAATATTTACACTCAAAAAAGTAATCTTCAAATGGAAAGACAAAAATATTAATATTGACAGAGCAGGACAAACATTAGTTTTCAGCTTATTCCATTCATCTGATAAAGAACAGACCCGACGTGAGTTTGCAACACACCTCACAAATAAAAACATCAATGCAGAAATAGCCAAATCTGCTAAGAATCAAGGTAGCAGCAACAGTGGTGTCAGGAGTCCACTTTTCCTCAAGCTCTTTAAGGTTTGTTCTATTTCAATACCTCTCTTTCCAGCACATTTACTAGATCAACAAATAAAGCATATGAAATGTAATACTCCGGTGCCTTCAATTCACATTTGCAGTTGCTCAGGATTTTCATACAGATCGAGTATTAAAGAGTACACTCTCTGGAGATGAATCTGTTATGGTGATGAGACCTATTGTTTATTAGCTTCTGGCATCAGCAAATCACTGTTGCATTTTTTAAAAACTCCTAGTCATTTAAAAAGGAACTGTACGCTTCTGAATGGCTGTAAAAAAATTATTCATTCATCATGTTTCTTGCACTTCTTTTTGTTGCCATGCTTTAGCAATATTGGTTAGAGGCAACCTGTAAACAGACATTTTCAGTTGAATGATCCATAGTTGACATTGCTAACTTCTGCATTACTGACATCATGAATAGGGAGCGCACTCCTCACCATTCCCACTCATGATGGGAATGATGCAGAATTTAATGATGTCACAGCCGGGGAATCTCTGTATAAAATATTAGCTCCCATTCTGCCCTCTTATAATAAGTTCTAGAACAGAAAATACAGAAGAAAAAGGTGATGTAAGCATAAGCATCAATATTTCAATTACTTACATTTATTCTTTGTATAGATGAATAATATTTTCCTTTAACAGGGGAAATGGGCATTATCTATTGTGTTACGGAAATTCCATTTTGTATAGTAAAACTTGGTAATCTATATTTTTAAAAACTACAAAAAAAATGATTTCATGGACATTGAAACATCTGGAGATAGCTGAACTTTATGGATGCTTTTAAAAAGAAGAGGAAGGTCAACAAGAGGTTACTGGTTTTGACCAGTAAACAAATACTGGAAAACAGGTGATTTCAAATAAGCACCACAGGGGGGGGTTGACTTCAGAGCTATCCTTTGTTGTGACAAGAGAGAATTAATGATTAGCATGAGACTTGCTTGGAAAAGTAGTTTCATTTTGAGCTGTTAAAAGCTAGTGGGTTTGGACTAAAGCAAATAATTGGAATTTGAGATGGACTTGCCAGGAATTCAGCAGAAAGCTATTACCTCTCTTTGAAGAATCCCTGCTCCTGAAAAACAAAAGCTTGTATGAAGTGGTACTGTTGCCTCCTGTAATTTTGAAGATATCCTGAATGCTTGCAGAAACCTTGCCTCTCCAAATGAACTTTGTATCAAATGTGTGAGAATGGACACCTGACACCTGTTGCTGCACACCTGTTGGAAGACATATGTGAAGCCTTCTGCAGTTGAATTTCTTTGAATGCCTACCCAAACAGACTGTTCATCAAGCTCACCTGGAAAAATTTCAAGTGGCAGCCAACTATTCAACTTTGGGACACCTCGCCAAAACACTGGACTTCCATCACTTCTCTTCAGTAAAAGAGATTTTCTATCCCTTCTATTTTTTTGTAGCAACTGTAAACAAAAATCCCTTTTTTCCCAGTTAACTGGTTTTTGGATGTATGTGAGTGTGGTGAGTGTGTGTGAGGGCTAGGATAATATGGGGATTTAATATTTCAATTTGCATATATATCTTTACTTCATTATTGGCTAAGACTTGGTTTTATAATAAATGAATAATTTTGCTGTTTATTAAAGAAACCTGGTTGGTGTGCTTTATTCTGGGGAACAAACAGAGTATCTAATTGGCTGTTTCAGTAAGTGGGAAAATTTATTGATATGCTGTGACCTGTGGAGAAGTGGGACTGAATTAACAGTGCACTCCTCCCGTCTCAGTCGTAACAACTGTCTATGTGACCACAGTATGCTATAAACCATATGCATGTATACATGCCACACAGATTGTCTTAAATCTTTAGAAGCAACTTCAATTAAATGACACCAGGGGACACGTGCAGAGCAACGCAAGGTATTCAGAATGGTTCCACAGATGAGGGATTTTAACTCAATGTTAGGTTGGAGAAACTGGGGTTGTTCTCCTTGGAGCAAAGGAGGTTGATAGAGGTGTACAAGATTATGACAGGTTTAAGTAAGGCAGACAAAGAAAAGATGTTCCGATTAGCTGATGTTACAAGGACTAAGGCACACAGATTTAAGGTTTTGGGCAAGAGATGCAGGGGGGATGTGAGGAAGAACTTTTTTTAATGCAGCAAGTGGTAATGCCCTGGAACTTGCTGCCTACGAGGATGGTGGAAGCCCATCAATGATTTCAAAAGGAAATTGGTGGGCACTTGAGGGAAATAAACTTGCAGGGCTATGGGGATGGAGCGCAGAAATAGGACTGACTAGATTGCTCTACAGAGAGTCAGTATGGATGCAATGGGCGTGAATGGCCTCCTTCTGTGCCGTTATGACTCTATTCAACTCCTAATTAAACGGTTATGAAGTTAGTCACAGCGTTACGCATTGCCCAAAGTGTAATCTTATAATGGATTTCTTCATTTCTCAGCCAAGTACTTGCTTTCTTTCATCATGCTCAAATCATATTTCCTGCTGAGTTATCATGGAGTGACACCAATGGAAGTCATGGAAAATTCTGCAGCCCAGACTATGTTGCCCCCACCCACCCGCCCATTTGGAAAAGGCAATGTGATGAAAAGTGGACTGCTGAGAAAGAAAATAAAGGGCTGAATTTTACTAGCCCCTCAAGGCTGCGGGTCGTGGCGCGGGGGCCAGTAAAATTCTGCAGGGAGAGTTCGCCTCGACCCGCGACGCGAGAAGGGCCCGCTGCATATCACCGGCGGCGGCAGCGGGACCTCGGTGCAGCCCCTTCGCCGCCAGGCGGCGGGCCCTTCATCTCCATATTAAAATGGAGCATAATGTAATGCAAATTCACCTACCTGCAGGCACCAGCCGTCCCACTCCGATATTACGGCCGTCGTTTGTGCTCCGCACGCCTTCAGAACTCCAGACGGAGTTCCGGGCGAGAACCTGGTGGGGAGGTGGGGAGTAATAGAATTATCAGGGTGGGAGGGGTGGAGGAGCAGGGAAGACACTTTTTATTGGATGTGGAGATGATGGGCAGGGGTTAGAGGTCAAATGCTCAAAGGTTTGGAAGGAAAGTTCAGGAAGGGAACAAATTATTTTCTGAGAATAAATGCCACTTAAATGACCATTGGGGGGTAGTGGAAGGGCCTCAACACCTTTATTCATTGCTAATAAAACTCCCCAATGACTGCACCTTTAAAAATTAAAACTACATTGTAAAGGCTTAAAGCCCTTTAAAAATGGCGCTGGACGCTGTTGCCGGGGATGCGGCAGCCGGCCCCTTACGTCATCAGGGGCAGCCGCTCCGCCCCCCTCTATTTAAATGAGCCCCTGTGCGTAATATCGTGGGGGCTCAGGGACGGCGCATCCACGTGGGATGCAGACCGTTATTAGGGTGTGCCACCGCAAACTGCGACGCACCCACGAAATTCAGCCCAAAGAATGAAAAAAGAAAATGAAGTAACTCAAAAAGAAGTCAATTTTCTACAGTGTAGCTTTCATTCAAAATGGTGTTGTCAAGTTCCATTTTTTTTTTAAATCGGCTTCGAAATGTTCAATACAAAATTACATTGGGATTGTTCAGGGGTCAATTTTCTTCTATTACTTCCTGTTATGTTTGGTATTTCAGAAGTTATATTTCAATTTGATTGTAATAGTCTGGTTACTAGCTATTCTGCTGCTGCACCTCTATCCATGCATGTAGCATGAGATAACTAGATAATTTTCAATTTACAAAATTGCCAGGTAGAGAATTGTAAGGAATGTTGTAGATTCCCAATCATTTGAATTGTTCACAATAACATGCTGTTTCTTTTTAAACTTTGCACTTTTTATTGAATCAGTGATGCTCAGTTAAGTATTTACATTAATACTAAAGATAAATCATGACATTGGCATATCTCAGTCTGACTATAAATTTCTGATGATTTGTCTGCTTCTCACATAGTAGCCCAAGTCATACAATGGAATAACTAGTGAAATTAACACAATTGCTCAGTACTTTCATATGGTGTTCTTGATTATTACGAAACACATTTGTATCATAAAAATAATTATCTAGTCCCTTCAATAACTCATTTGGCAAGTATACTGAAAGTTTAATACTGAGCCATACAGACCAGGAAGGTACAAGTTCAATCCCCAGTCTAAATTATTAGCTGATCTCAGTCAGAGCAACCACTGAGTGCCACAACTGACCTCAGCTCCTCTGGATTACTTATTGACAACCAATGGCACAAGTTCAAAAGCATGTGTGCATAGCAGTCAATTGCGAGTAGGATGCCCTCCATATTAAAATAGGTCTCTCTCATTGGTCAGGCCAAGTACCAGAGAGTGGTAGCACCATGAAACTATACCCCAGCACATGCAGCAGTTTCATCTCTGGGTACATCCTGTCCCATTGGCAGGACAGACCCACCAGAGGTGGCAGCACAGCGGTATACAGTCAGGAGGGAGTTACCCTGGGAGTCCTCAACATTGACTCCCGACCCCATGAAGTCTCATGGCATCAGGTCAAACATGGGCATGGAAACCTCCCGCTAATTACCACCTACCGCCCGCCCCCCCACCTCGGCTGATGAATCAGTGCTTTTCCATGTTGAACACCACTTGGAAGAAGCACTGAGGGTAGCAAGGGCATAGAACGTACTCTGGGTGGGAGACTTCAATGTCCATCACCAAGAGTGGCTCAGTAAGAACACTACTGGCTGAGTCCTAAAGGACATAGCTGCTAGACTGGGTCTGTGTCAGGTGGTAAGGCAACCAAAAAGAGGGAAAAACCTACTTGATCTCATCCTCACGAACCTACCTGTCGCAGATGCATCTGTCCATGATAGTATTGATAGGTGTGACCACCACACAGTCCTTGTGGAGACCAAGTCCCATCTTCACATTGAGGATACCCACCATCATATTGTGTGGCACTACCACCGTGCTAAATGGGATAGATTTTGAAAAGATCTAGCAACTCAAAACTGGGCATTCATGATGCGCTATGGTGCAGCAAGATGAATTGCATTCAACCACAATCTATAATCTCATGGCTCGGCACATCCCCCACTCTACCATTAACATCGGGTAGCACAGTGGCACAGTGGTTAGCACCGCAGCCTCACAGCTCCAGGGTTCGGTTCTGGCTACTGCCTGTGCGGAGTTTGCAAGTTCTCCCCATGACCGTGTGGGTTTTCGTCGGGTGCTCCAGTTTCCTCCCACAGCCAAAGATTTGCAGGTTGATAGGTAAATTGGCCATTGTAAATTGCCCCTAGTGTAGGTAGGTGGTAGGAGAATGGTGGGGATGTGGTAGGGAATATGGGATTAATATAGGATTAGTATAAATGGGTGGTTGTTGGTCGGCACCGACTCAGTGGGCTGAAGGGCCTGTTTCAGTGCTGTATCTCTCTATGACTCTATGATGATCAAGCCAGGGGGCCAATCCGGGTTCAAAGAAGAGTGCAGGAGGGCATGCCAGGAGCAGCCTAAAAATGAGGTGTCAGCCTGGTGAAGCCACAACACAGGACTACTTGCATGCCAAACAGTGGAAGCAGCCGGCAATAGACAAGGCTAAGTGGTGGACAATCAAACAACTAACAGGAGGAGGCTCCACAAATATCCCGATCCTCAATGATGGGGGAGTCCAGCACATCAGTGCAAAAGACAAAGCTGAAGCATTTGCATCCATCTTCAGCCGCACGTGCCAAATGGATGATCCATCTCGGCCTCCTCCAAAGGTCCCCAGCATCACACATGCTGGTCTTCAGCCAATTTGATTCACTCCACTCAAGAAATGGCTGAAGGCACTGGATACTGCAAAGGCTATGGGCCCTGAAATCATTCCGTCATTAGTACTGAAGACTCATGCTCCAGAACTAGCCATGCCCCTAGCCAAGCTGTTCCAGTACAGTTACAACAATGTGGAAAATTGCCCAGGTATATCCTGTGCACACAAAGCAGGACAAATCCAACCTGGCCAATTACCACCCCATCAGTCATTCTCAATCATCAGCAAAGTGATGGAAGGGGTCATCGACAGTGCTATCAAGCAGCACTTGCTCAGCAATAACCTACTCACTGATGTTCAGTTTGGGTTCCGCCAGGGTCACTCAGCTCCTGACCTCATTACAGCCAAGGTCCAATCATAGACAAAAGAGCTGAACTCAAGAGGTGAGAAAAGAGTGACTGCCCTTGACATCAAGGCAGCATTTGACCAAGTATGGCATCAAAGAGCCCTAGAAAAACTGGAGTCAATGGGAATCAGGGGAAAACTCTCCACTGGTTGGAGTAAAACCTAGCACAAAGGAAGATGGTTGTGGTTGTTGGAGGTCAATCATCTCAGTCCCAGGACATCACCGCAGGAGTTCCTCAGGGTAGTGTCCTAGGCCCAACCATCTTCAGCTGCTTCATCAACGACCTTTCCTCCATCATAAGGTCAGAAGTGGGGATGTTCACTGATGATTACACAATGTTCAGCACCATTTGCGACTCCTCAGGTACTGAAGCAGCCCATGTCCACATGCAGCAAAACCTAGACAACATCCAGGCTTGGGCTGATTAGTTCCAAGTAACATTCGTGCCACACAAGTGCCAGGCAATGACCATCTCAGACAAGAGAGAATCTAACCATCTCCCCTTGATGTTCAATGGCATTACCATCACTGAATCCCACACTGTCAATATCTTGGGGGTTACCATTGACCAGAAACTGAACTGGACCAGCCACATAAATGCCATGGTTTCAAGAGCAGCTCAGAGACTGAGAATTCTGCTGTGAGTAATTCACCTCCTGTCTCCCCAAAGCCTGTCCACCATCTACAAGGCACAAGTCAGGGGTGTGATGGAATATTCTCCACTTGCCTAGATAGGTGCAGCTCCAACAACACTCAAGAAGCTCGACATCATCCAGGGACAAAACAGCCTGCTTGATTGGCACACCATCTACAACCTTCAATATTCACTCCCTTCACCACCGATGCACGGTGGCAGCAGTGTGTACCATCTGCAAGATGCACTGCAGCAACTCACCAACTCTCCTTAGACAGCACCTTCCAAACCCGCGGCCTCTACCACCTAGAAGGACAAGGGCAGCAGATGCATGGGAACGTAACCACCTGCAAGTTCCCCTCCAAGCCACACACCATCCCGACTTGGACTATAGCACCGTTCCTTCATTGTCACTGGATCAAAATCCTGGAACTCCCTTCCTAACAGCACTGTTGGTGTACCTATAACCCAAGGACTGCAACGATTCAAGAAAGCAGTTCACCACCACCTTCTCAAGAATAACTAGGGATAGGAAATAAATGCTGGCCTAGCCAGCGACGCCCACATCCCACGAACAAATGAAAAAAACACCCTTTCTTGAATATGGGTGTCACATTTGTCACTCTCCAATCTTCTCGCACCTCCCCTTATCAAGGGAAGATTACAAGATTATGGCAAGCCCTTCCGTTATCTCCATCCCAACGTCCTTTTGCAACCTGGGATGCAAGTCATCCGGACCAGGTGACTTATCTATCCTAAGCATAGCCAGCCTTTTTCGCACCTCTCAATTTATACCCTATCCACTGCCTCTACTCTCTCCTCGTCTACTGATATTTTGTCAGCCTCCATTTCCTTAGTGAACACTGATATAAAATACTCATTAAGTATCTTAGCTTTGCCCTGCGTCTCTAAGCATATATTACCCTCTTGGCCCCCAATAGGCTCCAGTCCACCTCTTACTATTCGCTTACTATTTACATGCCTGTAGAAGATCTTTGAGTTCCTTTTTATGTTGACTGCCATTCTATTTGCATATTCTTTCTTTGTCAGACCTATTTTCTTCTTCACCTCCCCTTTCAACTTATTGCACATGGCCTGGTTCTCACTTGAATAATTCACGTGACATAAATCATACACCCTCTTTTTTTATTTCATCATAATCTCTATCTCCCTTGTCATCCAAGGAGCCCTGTTATTGGTTCCCTTACCTTTCACCCTTGTTGGAATGTACCTAGCCTGTACCTGAAGCATCTCTTCCTTAAAGATAACATTATTTCATTGCAGTTTCTCTTGACAGTCTTTGGTTCCATTCTACCCTGGCTAGTCCCTTCTCATCGCATTGAAATTAGCCCTCTTCCAATCTATACATTTGACCTTATTTTGTTCCTTGCTTTTCTGCATTACTGGTCTAAACCTTACGATATGATGATCACTCTTACCCAAGGGCTGCCCCACAGACACTTGGTCCACCTCATTTTCTGGACCAGATCCAACAATGCCTCCTTTCTAGTTGGGCTGAGCACATGCTGATCAAGGAAGTTCTCCAGTGCAAAGATAGAAATAGTGTTGATCCAAGGAAATTTGGGGATCCATGTACATAGTTCATTAAAATGTCATGAACAGGTATAGAAAATAATTAAAAGGCTAATGGATTGCTGGTGTTTATACCTAGAAGACTAGAATACATGAAGGTAGAAGGTATGCTGTAGCTATACAGAGCCCTGGTTAGCTCACACCTGGACTAATGTGAGCAGTTCTGGGCACCACAACTTAGGAGGAAGTGCACTGTAAATTCACCAGAATGATATTTTAGACTCCAAGGCTTAAATTACAAGGAGAGATTACTTAAAGTAGGGTTGAATTGCCTGGAATTTAGAAAGTTAAGGGGTAATTTGATCAAACTTTTCATAATATTAAAAAGGAATATATAAGGTAGATAGAAAGAAACTGTTTCCGCTAGTTAGGCTGCCTAGGACTAGGGGGCATTGTTTAAAAATTAGAGTCAGATCTTTCAGGAGTGAAATTGGGAAACACCTGCACACGCAAAGGGCAGGAATTTATGCACCCACTGCTGGGAGGCGGGCAAAAAGAATGACGGCCCACATATGCCAGCTCGATCTTCATGGTGGTGGCCCACAGTAATATGCCAGTCGGGCTGCACCCACGACCCCCCTCCCCACATACACCGATCACGTGGAGGGGGTGGCCTCTCCGACGCCGGCAATGGCATCAGCTGCGCAGGCACTGGTACCATTTTTAAAGCCCTGCCGGCTAATTTAAATCTTTTAAGTTAGACCCCCTCCTCCTCACTGTACTGATTAAAAATCTGCCACCCCCTTCCCACCCCCCAATAAAATTAAAATTCATTATTTGCCCTCTCCCCCTCAAATCCTTCCACACTTGATCTTTCCCCCCACCACCAAAATTGAACAAAGTGCACAGGTCACCCCGTTCCACCATCTCCTACATTAATGATGTAAATTTGACCCCAATCACCCCCCACCCCCTGCACTAAAAATCTTATGATCCCCCTTCCCCACCACTGCTGCACCTGCTTTCCCCAGACAGGAAACTGAAAACACGTGAGTGCCGGCTGCCACTCAGAACATCGCAGCCCGACGGTAAGATTGGAGTCAATTTTATTTAAATATATGCGTTCCACTAATTTGAATATTTTAATCTGGGTCCTGTTGTCCAGCAGTGGAGGAGGCCACCACAGAGCCTCGCTGCTGCCAGAAAGATCGGGCCCAGCCCTTCCAGGGTCGGGCTCTGTGGCGGGTCACTGCCGGAACAATCTTCCGCACCCCCCTGCCACAGAGTCCAAGTTGGGAGCTTTGTAAAATCCCAGCCAAAGAGTGGTAGAAGATTGGTACTTTCTTCTGCAAACAGAAATTGATGTTAGTTCAACTGTTTATTTTAAAACGGAGATTGATAGATTTTTATTCACCAAAGTTATTAAGGGATATGGTACAAAGGCAAGTGTATGGAGTTAGGTCGCAGATCAAACATAACTGAATTGAATGGCGGAGTAGGCTTGAGAAATTAAAGGGCCTATCCCTGTTCCTATGTTCCACCTAGAATGGCAGGGGAGCAGGACCATGAGAACGGCCACGTGGTGACATGGGTGGTTCTGATTATTCAACTCTCCACCTGACTACAGCAAGTGTATTTGTACTAGAGTTTAGCCCCTTGGTGTTTTATTTTTCATATAAGCAGACAGCAACAGGTTTTCTTATAAGTTTTAAAAACAGAAAGCTAATTGTTTATTGATCGATATGCCTTATCCCGAAATTGTCACAACACACCCGGGGGAAAGGTTACAATAAATATATTGAATTCTCTTGAGAATCAAGTTCTAATGGATATCGGCCTGAGATGATTGTAGATTTCTCTCTTGATTGAAGGTGCTGTTGAAGATGATGGGTTACTTCTAGCCCTCACTGCTGTATACTGCTGTGGATATATAATATTTCTCCTACTTTCCACTTCCTCCACCAAGGCCTCCATTGCAGCATCTAAGAATCTTGGAGCCCATTCTCTTTCATTTTGTGCTATTCTTCACTGTTTTCTACATTCTACATCAAATTCAGGTCCTGCATGACTGCCAGGACCTTCTCCAGTCACAATTCACCTCCCCTTTAAGAGGTGCAGCCTGGCTTTAAGCAATACAGGGTAGCTTTAAGTGGTGCTAACCACTCATGATATTGACTAGACGCCTTAGAAGGGGCCAATCAACAATGCTATTAGCATTGGCTAGCTGTTGAAATACAGGTTTTTTTAAATATTTATTCATGGAGTGCGGGTATTGCAGCCAATGCCAGCATTTATTACCGAGCCCTAATTGTCATTGAGAAGGTTTCACACTCGCAGTTACCAGCTCAGAATGTGACACTGTATGCAATTTAGAAGATAACAGAGGTGGGATCTGCACATGGTGAGACATTGAGCACAAGCACCTGCAGTCAGGGCAGGGGGCAAGAGTGGTGTAGGAGCCAGGTCACCTGAGGCCAAGGTCACACTTGAGTTCTGCTGCAGAAGACTCAATTGAGCACATTGATAGAGCAGCCTATAAAAGAGAACTGATGGGTATGCCCAATGAAATGCTTGGAGCATTGAGAAGCTCGCCAGAAAGGCTGCAGTCTATGTCAAGAAGCATGGATGAGCCCAGCATCAACCTGGGACAGGACTTTGGAAGTGGTGGCCAACTCCATCAGCACTATGATGCAGTATCTGACGGCCATGTCTCAGCTTCCATTGCAGCATAAGCAACTTCCACCATAAGTCTGTGTGTTACAGTGGAAACTCAGACTGAAGTCATCCAAGGTCAGCTTGCTGCAATCATGGCTGTGGATTACAGTGTTCAAAGTGGCTTGAGAGGTGTCATAGCAGTCAAGGAACCTGAACTCCAACTGATTACTAGGATTGCTGAGGTGCCATCCCAGGGGAGTGGCAGTGGCTCCATGTAGCATGAACCCGCTGTCCTCTCTCAGGAAGACAGCAGTCATTCCCCAACCCTTGTCACTCTTCCAGTGCCTGCCAGCCCAGACTGCTGCTATCCATGCCAAGATGGTGCAGTCCCCAGTTCTAGGCCAAGAACTGCTTGCGGTTGTCCTCCAAGGCCATCTGCAGTCTTCTCCATTGAAAGTCAGCAGCCTTTCACCAGCCATGCTGCAGCCACTGTGGTAGCCCTACCTAAGAGCATGAGGACAGGCAAGGCACACAGAAAACAGGCACTAGGACGTGATTAGTTGAGATTTGTATGGAATAAGTTTATTCATAAATTTGGTTTAGATTGTTTATTTTGTGGTGGCTTTGTGGATGCTGTGATGGTCAGTGACAGAGAGAAAGTAAGGTGTGGGACTGTTCGTGAATTAAATATTGAGGTTGCGGTTATTGGCATTGCCCTCGAATTAGTTGGTCCTGGACAGTCAAGATGGAAAGGGGCCATCTAGGTTGCCTCCTCTCTTCCTCCTCCTTCTCATGTTCCTGCTCATGAGCTGCTCATTGTATAGCCAGTGGCAGGGGCTGGCACCTCATGATGGTGAGGATGTGCAGCATGCAGCAGACCACACAAATTTTGACAACCACTCTCCCAAGTACTGCAGGGCTCCTAAAGAGAGATCTAGGCAGCAGAAACATTATTTCAACACATCACCAGTCTACTCTAACTATTTGTGTTAAAACATGGCTTTCATTGTATGCATGCTGCACACATGTGCACTGGGGTCAACCATTTGGTCAGCAGATTGCCCTTGTCACCCGGTAGCCACCTTTGGTTTGTTATAGTGACCCAAACGTAGCTGGCACAGCTGACTGCCAAGTATGAAGGCATCATGACTACTGCTAGGATACCAGGCACTCACCTGCATGATTCTCTGCATATGTTCACATACCAGCTGGATGTTGAGGGAGTGGAATCCGTTTCAGTTCCGGTATTGGGCAGAGTTGACATATGGTGCCCACAAAGTGATGTGCATGCAATCAATAACACCCTACACCACAGTGGTCTACAATCCTAGCAAAGCCACATGGTTACTCCACCTACTTCTCTCTGGCAAGCATCAAATGTAGTTAGCTCTTGATGAATATAGAGCATCAGTGACCTCCCTCATACAACAGTGGACAGCAAACAAACCACAAGATATTGCAATTATCTCCAGCTCCCGTCCAGAAGGAGGCAGATGCATAAAAGTTTATAGCCACGGTCATCTTCACAGCTACTGGCAATGCAGTCCTTGCCCTGCTCGGAGGTTGTGGCTGCAGCAGGTGGCAGATGTCAGTGAAGGCATCTTTGCTGAAGAGCAGACATCACACAGATTGTTCCTCACTGAGGTTCAAATAGGAGAATTGCTTCCTGAACACCTTATCTGATATGGCCTCCTACTGAGACCCCTTCATCCTCCTCTGTCATCCAATAGCTTTTCCTGCTCTATACAGCCTCTGTCTATTCTCCAAGTCATGCTGTATGTCAAGGAGAATAGCTACTAGTGCACAAATGTCTGGAGCAACTTGTTTGTGTGGAAGCCTTGAAGTCAACAAAAACGCTTGAGCTAAAAGCAAGAAATGCTGGAACTACTCAGCAGGTCTGGCAGCATCTGTGGAGAGAGAAGCAGAGTTAACGTTTCAGGTCAGTAACCCTTCACCGTTCTGAAAGGGTCACTGACCTGAAACGTTAACTCTGCTTCTCTGTCCACAGATGCTGCCAGACCTGCTGAGTATTTCCAGCATTTCCTGTTTTTATTTCAGATTTCCAGCATCCACAGTATTTTGCCTTTAAAAACTCTTTAGCCCCTGTCACACTGCTTCATGTGGACCTTTGCTACTTTAAACTACAGAAAATTACCAAACCATTGTAGAATCAAAGTAACAGCCAGAAGAAATCATCCAGCAACCTACCTGTAAGCCACTGATGATCCCTTTAAATAGTGCTGGTGGGGGGCCCTTCTTTCTGCTAAACATCTGTTCAGCCGTGCAAGAGTGAGTGGGATAGGGAAGGAGGCTGTTATCTGGAGCATTGAGTTCCAAAATGGCATCGCTGGCATCAGATCAGCATTGTAGCACTCCCTCAATACTGTCTCAGGACATGCTAACAAACTCACCAACATGGCGTCCAGCAAGACTCACTCCAAAAGGGTGTGCATGTGCTTTGGACACCATTTTGGACCCCAAATGCCACTGCTAGCAGCCCCTGGTATCAGCTATGGTTCAGTTGTTAGCACTCTTGCTTTTAAATCAGAAGGTCGTGGATTCAAGTCCCACTCCAGGACTTAAACACAAAAACCAAGGCTGACACTTCAGTACAGTCCTGAGGGAGTGCTGTATAGTTGGAGCTGCCAACTTTCAGAAGAGACGACAAGAGGGCAGGCATGCCCTCGATTTAGGTTAGTGTAAAATATCCCATTGCACTATTTTAAAGAAGAGCGGGGGAGTTATCCCTGGTGTCCTGGCCAATATTTAACCCTCAATCAACGTCACAAAAACAGATTATTTGCTCATTATCACATTGCTGTTTGTGGGAGCTTACTATGTGAAAACTAGCTGCTGCATTTCCTACATTACAAAAGTGACTGCAGTTCAAAAAGTACTTCATTAGCTGTAAAGTGCTTTGGGACCACCTGTGGTCATGAAAGGCGCTATATAAATGCAGTCTTTCTATTCCAACAATGGATGCTATCAATCGCAGTTTCACACCAAACATTTCAGGCCATTGACCATCACTGATCTGAGACGTTAACTCTGTTTCGCTCAGATTCTGCCTGACCTGTTGAGTGTTTCAAGCATTATCTGTTTTTATTTCAGGTTTCCAGCATTCACAGTATTTTTTTTTAAGTATAACAGGTCTTAATTTCCAATAAATACAACTTTTTAAACTGTAAAAGATGCACACTGGCCTCTGAATGATTAACATTTGGGATCAAAGCAAGATTAGAAATTAACTAGCAATGTAATAGTAATATCATTTAATTTCACTCAAAGTACTTCAAAAAAGCTGACTTTCGAACAAACCAAATAAAATTGCCTCTGGAAGATAACCAAAAGATAGAAAATAATGATGTAACCGCGAAAGGTAAATTTTGTATTAATTGCTATTTATAATACGATCCAGTGGTGTAACGATTGCATTTTTAACATGTTTTGTTTCGGTTCCCATTTAACAACAGCAAAATGTGGTAATAATGAAATATAAATGAGATTAAATAAACAAAATCTATTCATTAGGGGATTATGCACCAGCTGGGAAGCAGCTGGAGAGGTTTAATGGTAGTTAGATGACGAATATTACTCATATTTCACGAAGTATGTTTATGAGATAAATATTTAAGAACTTTTTTTCTTTTGATGATATCCTCTTATAACAACAGTGTACCAGTGAGGTAAAATAAAAGAACGGCGTTCTCTAACATGAAGGCAACCGACGAATAACAATCAATTGGGTCGAATTGGCGCAATCGCGACTAGTGATATCATCGCCTTTCAGAGTAATTACCGAAGTAGCCGAAATAATAACCAACATTTGCTGATATGTGGCGTTGCTAAAAAAAAAGTCGGATGATCCTCTAAAACAAAAGCTATATCACGTACACAAAATCTAAAGGTGAATGTATTGCAACTTTGAAAGAATGTCTCTTGTGGTAGTATTCCCTAAAACATCGGTGTGATCGACAGAAGATTGCACTGAATTGTACTTTAGGATCATGTATTATTAGTGTCGTTAATCGTACACTTAAATTCATTGGATTAGCAAGAAAAGTTTGGAAGCCTCTTTAAGGATCTCAGGCTGTTGCTATTTCTAACCCAAAACTACCAAGAACGACTTTGATTAATCCGAGAGGGAGAAGCCCTGGCTCTATAAAAGTGACCAATGCAGCAGCCCCAATAGTCACTAATAAAATTGCCTAAAACCTTTCACCAGCATATTTATGCGAGTAACAAAAAATGGACAGAAACAAACGCCATACTAAACCTCGAAGCCCATTGAAGCCCCAGATTGGGGTCAGAACTAAGTGATATGATTGTATATACATGTAAGTGCTTGAATGGGAAGAGAATGAAAATGCAGCGAAAGAGGGGCTGCATGGGACGTAAAGCGGGAAGGATGAGAGAGGGGTCTATGTGTATTTGTCGTCTCTTTACCGTTGGAAAGACAAGTTTCCGGATGCTCTCTCCCAAACAGTCCAGATTAACGCGCCTGCGAGCAGCGTTCCTGCTGCTGGCCCCTGAAACTGAGCTCTTCCCATTCAATCCCCGTGAAAACGGACATCCCCCTTCCTCGGGACTCTCCGGGTAATCCGAGCCGGTAGAGCTGAACGATTCGGATGAAATCTTCCTGCCAGACATTCTGATGAATCCTGCACATTAGTCCGAAAAGACGCCGAACCCGAAACTCCTGCTCTGTTCGTCGGCTCCTCACATCTCCGAGCTTTATACTGCGATCACCACAGGAAATTAGTCATCGAGAACGCGCCTTCACTTCAACGCTCATCTCTCTCGCCTCCAAACAATCCTTTTTTCTCCTTGTGCTGCTCCGAGAACAAACATTTTTAAAGCTCACGGTTCTTCCGATCACGTGCTTTCAGACGTCTTTAATCTCGCCCCAAATTGTCCTTAAAAGCCGCGGTGACACGTCCTGAGGGACAGCACAGGACCCGCTCTTCGCCCTATCTGTGAATATTCCCACAACACGTAGACATAGCAAAGACCACACTCACAGCAGCACCCCGAACAGAGACTCACCCACAAACCATCGAAGAGTTTTGAGGAATATTTTACCAACTTATTTCTGGCGTGGAATCACTTCTGCAGTAATGTAGCTCCGAGGGAAATTTTAAATTCGCTGATAATCGGGCTTATTAGCGTTAAATGAGTTAGGTCTCACTTGTCTCATTCCTGGCTTGGAGCGGTACGGATTTTATGAGATATTTTTCCTGCTGCAAATTATTCCAAAAAGATGTGGTCACTTTATTTCGGATCCTGAAGCTTTTATAAAACCCCTGATCTAGACTGAGGAAAAATGGAGGAACGGAAAGGAGGGTGAAGAATTACTAAAAGGATTTTCGTTAAACTGTGCTTTTCGCCCAAGGAGAGAGGAAACAGTATTGGTTTTAGTTCTGGTGAATGAGATAGGGCAAGTGCAGTGTGTTACAGATGGAGAACATCTTGGTAATAGTGATCATAAAATACTTAGGTTTAAAGTAGTTATAGGAAGGGAAAAAGAAAAGACAAAAGTGAAAATATCAAACTGGAAGGGGGACAATTTTAGCGACTCGAGAAGGCATCTAGCACAGGTGGATTGGAACAAAGATTGCCCAGGAAAACAGTAAATGAGCAAAATGGAGACACTTTGGGTACAAACCAAGTATATTCCCAGAAGGAGGAAGAATGGAGCTCCCTGGATGACAAAGGAAACAGAGGTTAAAATAAAACAGAAAAAGGTTTATGACAAAGGTCAGGTACAGAATACAGTAAAGAAACCAAGCAGAAATTGAAAAGGGGCAGAGAGTGAGAGTATGAGAAAAGATTAGCAAATACCATAAAAGGAAACCTCAAACTATTTTATCAACATATAAGAAGTAAAAGGACAGTTAAAGAAATGGTGGGCTGATTAGCAACAAAAAAGGAAATCTTCTTGTGGAGGCAGAGGGCATGACTGAGGTACTGAATGAGCACTTTATATCTGTCTTCACAAAAGAAGAGAATGAAGTTAATGTTGAAGTAGAGGAGGGGGAGTAGAGATACTGGATAGGATAGATTAGATAGATAGAAAGGAGGTACTAAATGGGTTGACATCACTGAAAGTTAACAAGACACTCAGTCCAGATGGGATGAATCCTAGATTGCTAAGGGAAGCTAGGGTGGAGCTAGACGAAGCTCTGACCACAGTCTTTGAAACCTCCTTGCATATAGGAGTGGTGCCAGATGACTGGAAGATTGAAAATGTTACACCCCTGTTACACCCAAGAGTAATGTGTCTAAGTTTGAGACCAAGCATAATGTATCTTAGTTAGGAGATCAAGAGTAATGTATCTAAAATAAAAGCAAAATACTGTGGATGCTGGAAATCTGAAATAAAAACAAGAAATGCTGGAACTACTCAGCAGGTCTGGCAGCATCTGTGGAGAGAGAAGCAGAGTTAACGTTTCAGGTCAGTGACCCTTCTTCAGAACTAACTAGTAATGTATCTCAGTTTGGAGACCACAAGTAATGAAACTATGCTTGCTGCTGATACAAAGTAAGGTGGAAGTTAAAACTGTGAGAAGGAAACAAAGAGGATGCAAAAAGATATAGGCAGGTTAGGTGAATGGGCAACAGGAGTATAGTGTGATGTTATTCACTTTGGTTGTCAGAATAGAAAAACAGAATATTTTTTTAAAAGGCATAAAACTTCTAAATGTTGATGTTCAGAGGGACTTGGGTGTACTCATAGAAGGAGCACAGGAAGTTAACATACAGGTACAGCAAGCAATTAGGAAGGCAAATAGCATGTTGGCCTTAATTGCATGAGGATTGGAGTACAAGAATGAGGAAGTCTTGCTAAAATTGTACAAGGCTATGGGGAGATCACATCTGGAGTATTGTGCACAGTTTTGGTCTCCATATCTAAAGAAGGGTATACTTGCCTTGGACGTGGTACAGCAAAGGTTCACTAGATTAGTTCCTAGAATGAGAGCAGTGTCCTATAATAAGAAGTTCAGCAAGTTGGGCCTTTACTCGCTGGAATTTAGAAGAATGAGAGAATATCTCATTGAAACATACAAGATTCTGAAGGGGCTTTTGACAGGGGAGACACTAAGAGGTTGTTTCCCCATGGCTGAGGAATGAGATGAGGAGAGGTATCTTCACTCAAAAGGTTGTGAATGTTTAGAATTTTCTACCCCAGAGGTTGTGCATGCTCCATCAGTGAATATATTTAAGGCTGAGATAGACAAATTTTTAGTCTCACAGGGAATCGAGGGAGATGGGAGCGGGCAGGAAAGTGGAGTTGAGGCAGAAGATCAGCCATGATTATATTGAATGACAGAGCAGGGTTGAGGGGCCATATGATCTACTTCTGCTCCTATTACATATGTTCTTATGCTCAAAAAAGGGGCAAGAGATAAATCCAGTAACTACAGGTCAGTCAGTCTAACATCAGTGGTGGGAAAACTAATGAAGACCATTGTCAAGGACAAAATTCGTTCTCACCTGGAGAAACATGGTTTAATAAGGGACATCCAGCGCAGATTTGTTAAAGATAAATCATGTTTGACTAATCTGATTGAGTTCTTTGCAGTAACAGAGAATGTTGACAAAGGTTGCGCAATAGATGTGTGTATATATTTACATATATATGGACTTCCATAAGGCATTTGATAAAGTACCACATAACAGATGTATTCAGAAAATAGAAGCACATAGTATTAAAGGGATGGTAGTAATGTGGGTACCTTATTGGCTAAGGGATAGGAGGAAGAAGCTAATGGTGAACGGTTGTTTTTCTGACTGGAGAGAAGTATGTAGTCACTCAGGGGTTGGTATGAGGACCATTACTTTCCTTGTTATATATAAATGACATGGATTTGGGTACAGGGAATAAAATTTTCAAGTTTGCAGATGATACAAAATTTGGCAACACAGTAAATAGTTGGCAGGATAGTAACAGACTTGAGGAGGACACAGACAGACTGGTGAAATAGACACAATTTAATATGGTTGTGTGTGGAGTGATGCACTTTGGAAGAAACAACATGAAGTGGTACTATTTTGAGGGGAGTTCAAGAACAGAGGAACCGAGGAGCATATTCACAAATCCCTAAAGATAACAGGAAAAGTTGATAAGACAGTTACTTGGCTTTGTAAATAGGAGCAATAAACACAAAAACAAGGAAGGCATGCTAAACCTTTACAAATCACTGGTTTGGTCTTACCTGAAGTATTGTGAACAATTATGGGTACCGCATCCTAGGACGGATGTCAAGCCTTTCGAGGAGATTTACTAAGATGATACCGACGATGACCGAGTTTAATTGTTCTCCTTAAGGTCAAGGGGAGATTTATAGAGGCGTTCATAATTATGAGGGGTTTAATAGAGCAAGTAGGTTGAAACTATTTCCTCTGGTAAGTTGGTTGGTAACCAGATGTCATAGATTTAAAATAATTGGCAAAATTAGAGGGGAAATGAGGTGAAAATTCATCACACAGAAAGTGAAGATCTGAAACGTACCACCTGAAAGTGTGGTTGAATCAGATTCCATAGTAACTTTCAAAAAGCAACTAAAAACGTACTTGAAGGGGACTAATTTGTAGGGTTATGTGGAAAAAGTTGGAGCATGGGGCTAAAGTGGACAGCTCTATCAAAAAGCCGGCACGGATCCGACAGACCGAGTGGCCTCATTCTGTGCTGTAATATTCAATGATTCTATCAAAACCTAAACTTTTGGTAAATTGATTTTTTTGAAAATTCCACTGCAATGTTTACCAAAATTGAAAATTAAGTTTTAATTTTAAAAGTTAGCCACGGTCTATATACAGACTCTAAAATCACACATTTATTTTTCATGATGTGTTATGATTATTAATTTGACCCATGCTTACAGAGAAAGCTGCATCCACGGGTTTACCAAGGAAGGATTTGGTAGCCCTCAAAATATCAGGAAGATACGAAAGATCAGGAGGAATTTCTGTGCTACAGCGTTAGGCTCCCTGTACATATGTGAATACGCATCACTGTCATTTCATTGATGCGACTTGTATTAGTCATTGTGCGTGTATTGCTGATCCTATTGTTTCATATCAGCGAATAATATTGACTCAGTGGTTGTTATCCATCAAGTCTGGTGTTTCAGACACAAATCGGGATCCTATTGCCCATCTGGAGAACCGCGGTTGGCTCATACCATGGGCGATTTAGCATACGGAAATGAAATTTATTACATATGCACCGAAAGTCAATAATTAACATAATATATATGATTTCATATTTTCCTGTTTTGAAGTAGGATTTCCGGAGATCACGTAACGGTGAATAATGTTGCAAGATTTAATTGAAAACTAAAGACCTTCCTCGTTCTATTTGAATTTCCCATTTACAACCATTTTCTACCGCGTGCTCCGGAAAAAGATCATTGACTAATGACCGAAATTGCTTTTCAATGCATTTTTTCTTCTGTTCCAACTGTCAGCGCTTTACGACAAGATACGTAGGGTTTTTTTTTTCAAACATACGCCAGATTCGAAAGGCAAAGTGTAAAGCCTGCATGGACCTTACTAGATCCAGCAGAAAATCTACTTTGTGAGACTCATGTCTAACACCCAGGGGTTTGAAAATGTAAATGTGGGATTATGGTTTTAGAAATCGCCCAGCATACGTGCAACATACGATTCCATATAGCTTGTACAAATGAAAAGAATAAATAGTTTCAAGAAATAAGATAAATCCTTAAAGGCGAGAGATGTTGGGTCTGTACAATCTAATTTTCTGTAAAACAGATCTTCGACATTTCTGAATGAGCGATTCTTTACAGATCATTGCCTGTGTACAGCACAATCGAGAATCGTATCTATTTATTTATTTATCTCTGGACTAATCATGATTTTTCAATACCATGTAACAGAAAATTAGCTAATTACTCGTTTTTTATATATTTTATGGTTGTAATCTGTGCTTCTTGGCAAAATGACTGATGAATTGATTACGTTTAATATCCTGCATTGGAGCCTTAACCTGATGACTGCAGGTAAACCAGCCTTGTTCCATGCCTCAGTGTAGTCTGAGGAATGAGGAGAGGCGTTAAAGAACAGACCAGTAAAGTGAAACAAGCAGCAACTTGCATTTATATAACGCCTTTGAAGTAACTAAACTGCTCAAGGCGCTTTACTGGAGCGTAACAATTTAATACCTAACCACAAAAGGAAATATTAAGACAAGTAAATAACAGCTTGGTCAGAGAGATGGGTTTTAGAGAGGGAGTTAGAAAGGTTTAGAGAGAGACTCGCTATTGTATGACAAGGTTGTAAAAATCACAGAATCATAGAATTGTTACAGCACAGGAGGAGGTCATTCGGCCCATCGTGTCTGCACCGGCTCTCCGAAAAGAGCAGTTTACCTCGTGCCACTCCTCCACCTTCTCTGCACATTCTTCCTTTTCAGATAACAATCCAATTGAACCTGCCTCCACCACACTCTCAGACAGTGCATTCCAGATCCTAACCAATCACTGCGTGAAAAAGATTTTCCGCATGTCACTATTAATTCTTTTGCCAATTACTTTAAATCTGTGCCCTCTTGTTCTCAATTCCTCCAACAACAGGAACAGTTTTTCCGTATATACCCTGTCCAGACCCCGCATGATTTTAAACGCCTCTATCAAATCTCCTCTCAAACTTCTCTTTTCCAAAGAAAACAGTCCCAATTTCTCCAATCTATCTATGTAACTGAAGTTCCTCATCCTTGGAACAATTCTTGTGATCCTTTTCTGCACCCTCTCCAATGCCTTCACATCTTTCCTAAAGTGTGACATCCAGAACTGAACACAATACTCCAAGGTTGAACCAGTATTCTTTTCAAGTTTAACATAACTTCTTTTCTTTTTGTAATTAATGAAGCCTAGGATTATTTTCTATAGTTCTTCTGTGGTTCTAACCACTCTCTCAACCTGTCCTGCCACCTTCAATGATGTATGCACATATACACCCAGGTCCCTTTGCTCCTGTACTCCTTAAGAATTGTATCCTTTATTTTATATTGCCTCTCTGCATTCTTCCAACCAAAATGAATCACTTAACACTTCTCTGCATTAAATTTCATCTGCCACATGTCTACCCATTCCTCCAACCAGTCTATGTCCTTTTGAAGTTCCACACTATCCTTCTCACAGTTCACAATATTTCCAGTTTTGTATCATTTGCAATTTTGAAACTGTGCCCTGTGCACCAAGGTCCAGGTCATTAATATATATCAGGAACAGCAAGAGTACTAACAACCTTTGGGGAACTCCACTAAAAACCTTCTGCCAGTCCGAAAAACATCCATTAACTACTACTCTCTGTTTCCTGTCACTTAGATAATTTTGTATCCATGCTGCTACTGTCCCTTTTATGCAATAAGCTATAACTGCTCAAAAGTCTGTTGTGTGGCACTTTATCAAATGCTTTTTGTAAGTCCATGTACACCACATCAACAGCATTGCCCTGATCAACCTTATCTGTTACCTCATCAAAAAACTCCAGCAAGTTAGTTAAACATAATTTTTTCTTCACAAATCCATGCTAGCTTTCCTTAATTAACCTGCATTTGTCCCGAATTATCATTTCAAGAAGCTTCCCTACCACTGAAGTTAAACTGATTGGCCTGTAGTTGCTGGGCTTATTTTTACACCTTTTTTGAACAAGTTTGTAACATTTGCAATTCCCCAGTCCTCTGGTATCACCCCTGAATCTAAGGAAGACTGGAAAATTATGGTCAGTGCATCCACAATTTTCACTCACATTTTCCTCAGTATCCTTGGATGCATCCAATCCAGTCCTGGTGCCTTATCAACTTTAAGTACAGCTAGCCTATCCAATATCACCTCCTTATCAATCTTAAACCCTTCAAGTGTCTGAATTACCTCCTCTTTCACCACAACTTGTGCAGCATCTTCTTCCTTGTAAAGACAGATGCAAAGTATTTATTTAATACCTCAGCCATGCCACCTGCCTCCATGTGTAAATCACCTTTTTGGTCCCTAGTCAGCCCCACTCCTCCTTTCTTTTTTTTAATTCATTCATGGGATGTGGGTGTCGCTGCCTAGGCCAGCATTTGTTGCCCATCCCTAATTGCCCTTGAGAAGGTGGTGGTGAGCTGTCTTCTTGAACTGCTGCAGTCCATCTGGGGTAGGTACACCCACAGTGCGGTTAGGAATGGAGTTCCAGGATTTTGACCCAGTGATAGTGAAGGAATGGCGATATAGTTCCAAGTCAGGATGATGTGTGACTTGGAGGGGAACTTGCAGATGGTGGTGCTCTGATACATTTGCTGCCCTTGTCCTTCTAGTTGGTAGAGGTCGCGGGTTTGGAAGGTGCTGTCTAAGAAGCCTTGGTGCATTGCTGCAGTGCATCTTGTAGATGGTACACACTTCTACCACTGTGCATCAGTGGTGGAGGGAGTGAATGTTTGTGGATGGGGTGCCAATCAAGTGGGTTGCTTTGTCCTGGATGGTGTCGAGCTTCTTGAGTGTTGTTGGAGCTGCACCTATCCAGGCAAGTGGAGAGTATTCCATCACACCCCTGACTTGTGCCTTGTAGATGGTGGACAGGCATTGGGAGAGTCATGAGGCGAGTTACTTGCTGCAGGATTCCTATCCTCCAACCTGCTTTTGTAGTCACAGTATTTATATGGAACAGCTTGGCTATGGGCATGGCAAGTTCTGGAGCACAGGTCTTCAGTACTATTGCCGGAATATTGTCAGGGCCCATAGCCTTCACAGAATCCAGCGCCTTCAGTTGTTTCTTAATATCATGCAGAGTGATTCGAATTGGCTGAAGTCTGGCAGCTGTGATGCTGGGGACTTCAGGAAGAGGCCGAGGTGGATCATCAACTGGGCTGAAGATTGTTGCAAATGCTTCAGCCTTATCTTTCGCACTGATGTGCTGGGCTCCCCGTCATTGAGGATGGGGATATTTGTGGAGCCACCTCCTCCAGTTAGTTGTTTAATTGTCCACCATCATTCACGGCTGGATGTGGCAGGACTGCAGAGCTTAGATCTGATCCGTTGGTTGTGGAATCGCTTAGCCCTGTCTATCGCATGCTGCTTGATGGTAACGGTAGAGTGGGGAATATGACAGGCCATGAGGTTACAGATTATGTTTGAGTACAATTCTGCTGCTGCTGATGGCCCACAGCGCCTCATGGATGCCCAGTTTTGCATTGCTTGATCTGTTCGAAATCTATCCCATTTAGCACAGTGGTAGTGCCACATAACATGATGGAAAGTATCCTCTATGTGAAGGTGGGACTTAGTCTCCACATGGATTGTGCGGCGGTCACTCCTACCAATATTGTCATTGACAATATTGTATCTGCGGCAGGCAGATTGGTGAGGACGAGATCAAGTATGTTTTTCCTTCTTGTTGCTGCCCTCACCACCTGCCTCATATCCAATCTTGCGGCTATGTCCTTTAGCACTCGGCCAGCTTGGTCAGTAGTGGTGCTGCCGAGCCACTCTTGGTGATGGACATTAAAGTCCCCCACCCAGAGTACATTCTGCACCTTTGCCACCCTCAGTGCTGCCTCCAAGTGGTGTTCAACATGGAGGAGTACTGATTCATCAGCTGAGGGAGGGCGGTAGGCGGCAATCAGCAGGAGGTTTACTTGCCCATGTTTGACCTGATGCCATGACACTTCATGGGGTCCGGAGTCGATGTTGAGACTCCCAGGGCAACTCCCTCCTGACTGTATATCACTGTGCCGCCACCTCTGCTGGGTCTGTCCTGCCAGTGGGACAGGACATACCCAGGGATAGTGATGGCAGTGTCTGGGACATTATCTGTAAGGTATGATTCCGTGAGTATGACGATGTCAGGCTGTTGTTTGACTAGTCTGTGGGACAGCTCTCCCAACTTTGGCACAAGCCCCCACATGTTAGTTAGGAGAACTTTGCAGGTTTGACGGTGCTGGGTTTGCCATTGTCATTTCCGATGCTTAGGTCGATGCTGGGTGGTCCGTCCAGTTTCATTCTTTCTTATTGACTTCGTAGTGGTTAGATACAACTGAGTGGCTTGCTAGGCCATTTCAGAGGGCATTTAAGAATCGACCACATTGCTGTGGCTCTGGAGTCACATGTAGGCCAGACCAGGTAAGGACAGCAGATTTCCTTCCCTAAAGGACATTAGTGAACCAGATGGGTTTTCACCACCCTTTTACTATTAATATGCCCGTAGAAGACTTTGGATTCCCTTTTATGTTAGCTGCCAGTCTCTTTTCATACTCTCTCTTTGCTTCTCTTATTTGCTTTTTCACTTCCCCTCTGAACCTTCTATATTCCACCTGGTTCTTGGCTGTGTTATCCACCTGCCATCTGTCATAGGCACACTTTTTATTCTTCATCATAATCTCTATCTCTTTCAACATCCAGGGAGCTCTGGATTTGTTTGTCCTACCTTGCCCCTTTGTGGGAATATACTTTGACCATGCCTGAACCATCTCTTCTTAAAAAGCATTGTTCAGTTACTGTTTTGCCTACCAACCTTCAATTCCAATTTATATGGGTCAGAGCCATTAGAATTAGAATTAGAATTAGAATTAGGCATAATAGCGCAGTACAGGCCCTTCGGCCCTCGATGTTGCGCCGACCTGTGAAACCATCTGACCTACACTATTCCATTTTCATCCATATGTCTATCCAATGACCACTTAAATGCCCTTAAAGTTGGCGAGTCCACTACTGTTGCAGGCAGGGCGTTCCACGCCCCTACTACTCTCTGAGTAAAGAAACTACCTCTGACATCTGTCCTATATCTATCACCCCTCAACTTAAAGCTATGTCCCCTCGTGTTTGCCATCACCATCCGAGGAAAAAGACTCTCACTATCCACCCTATCTAACCCTCTGATTATCTTATATGTCTCTATTAAGTCACCTCTCCTCCTCCTTCTCTCCAACGAAAACAACCTCAAGTCCCTCAGCCTTTCCTCGTAAGACCTTCCCTCCATACCAGGCAACATCCTAGTAAATCTCCTCTGCACCCTTTCCAAAGCTTCCACATCCTTCCTATAATGTGGTGACCAGAACTGCACTCAATACTCCAGGTGCGGTCTCACCAGAGTTTTGTACAGCTGCAGCATGACCTCGTGGCTCCGAAACTCGATCCCCCTACTAATAAAAGCTAACACACCATATGCCTTCTTAACAGCCCTATTAACCTGGGTGGCAACTTTCAGGGATTTATGTACCTGGACACCAAGATCTCTCTGCTCATCTACACTACCAAGAATCTTCCCATTAGCCCAGTACTCTGCATTCCTGTTACTCCTTCCAAAGTGAATCACCTCACACTTTTCTGCATTAAACTCCATTTGCCATCTCTCAGCCCAGCTCTGCAGCCTATCTATGTCCCTCTGTACCCTACAACATCCTTCGGCACTATCCACAACTCCACCGACCTTAGTGTCATCCGCAAATTTACTAACCCACCCTTCTACACCCTCTTCCAGGTCATTTATAAAAATGACAAACAGCAGTGGCCCCAAAACAGATCCTTGCGGTACACCACTAGTAACTAAACTCCAGGATGAACATTTGCCATCAACCACTACCCTCTGTCTTCTTTCAGCTAGCCAATTTCTGATCCAAAGCTCTAAATCACCTTCAACCCCATACTTCCGTATTTTCTGCAACAGCCTACCATGGGGAATCTTATCAAAAGCCTTACTGAAATCCATATACACCACATCCACTGCTTTACCCTCATCCACCTGTTTGGTCACCTTCTCGAAAAACTCAATAAGGTTTGTGAGGCACAACCTACCCTTCACAAAACCGTGCTGACTATCGCTAATGAACTTATTCTTTTCAAGATGATTATAAATCCTGTCTCTTATAACCTTTTCCAACATTTTACCCACAACCGAAGTAAGGCTCACAGGTCTATAATTACCAGGGCTGTCTCTACTCCCCTTCTTGAACAAGGGGACAACATTTGCTATCCTCCAGTCTTCCGGCACTATTCCTGTCGACAATGACGACATAAAGATCAAGGACAAAGGCTCTGCAATCTCCTCCCTAGCTTCCCAGAGAATCCTAGGATAAATCCCATCTGGCCCAGGGGACTTATCTATTTTCACACTTTCCAAAATTGCTAACACCTCCTCCTTGTGAACCTTAATCCCATCTAGCCTAGTAGCCTGAATCTCAGTATTCTCCTCGACAACATTTTCTTTCTCTACTGTAAATACTGACGCAAAATATTCATTTAACACTTCCCCTATCTCCTCTGATTCCACACACAACGTCCCACTACTATCCTTGATTGGCCCTAATCTAACTCTAGTCATTCTTTTATTCCTGATATACCTATAGAAAGCCTTAGGGTTTTCTCTGATCCTATCCGCCAATGACTTCTCGTGTCCTCTCCTTGCTCTTCTTAGCTCTCCCTTTAGATCCTTCCTGGCTAGCTTGTAACTCTCAAGCGCCCTAACTGAGCCTTCACGTCTCATCCTAACATTAGCCTTCTTCTTCCTCTTGACAAGCGCTTCAACTTCTTTAGTAAACCACGGCTCCCTCGCTCGACAACTTCCTCCCTGCCTCACAGGTACATACTTATCAAGGACACGCAGTAGCTGCTCCTCGAATAAGCTCCACATTTCGATTGTTCCCATCCCCTGCAGTTTCCTTCCTCATCCTACGCATCCTAAATCTTGCCTAATCGCATCATAGTTTCCTTTCCCCCAGCTATAATTTTTGCCCTGCGGTATATACCTGTCCCTGCCCATCGCTAAGGTAAACCTAACCGAATTGTGATCACTATCACCAAAGTGCTCATCTACATCTAAATCTAACACCTGGCCGGGTTCATTACCCAGTACCAAATCCAATGTGGCATCGCCCCTGGTTGGCCTGTCTACATACTGTGTCAGAAAACCCTCCTGCACACACTGGACAAAAACTGACCCATCTAAAGTACTCGAACTATAGTATTTCCAGTCGATATTTGGAAAGTTAAAGTCCCCCATAACAACTACCCTGTTACTCTCGCCCCTGTCGAGAATCATCTTCGCTATCCTTTCCTCTACATCTCTGGAACTATTTGGAGGTCTATAAAAGACTCCCAACAGGGTGACCTCACCTCTCCTGTTTCTAACCTCGGCCCATACTATCTCCGTAGACGAGTCCTCAAACGTCCTTTCTGTCGCTGTAATACTGTCCTTGATTAACAATGCCACACCCCCCCCCTCTTTTACCATCTTCTCTGTTCTTACTGAAACATCTAAATCCCGGAACCTGCAACATCCATTCCTGCCCCTGCTCTACCCATGTCTCCGAAATGGCCACTACATCGAGATCCCAGGTACCAACCCATGCTGCAAGCTCACCCACCTTATTCCAGATGCTCCTGGCGTTGAAGTAGCCACACTTTAAACCAGGTTCTTGCTTGCCAGTGCCCTCTTGCGTCCTTGTAACCTTATCCCTGACCTCACTACTCTCAACATCCTGTACACTGGCACTACATTTTAGGTTCCCATTCTTACCCCATTGAAGTTGGCCTTCCCCCAGTTCATTATTCTTACTCTGGATTGTTCCTTGTCCTTTTCCCTAACTAACATAAGCCTTATGATACAATGATCATGTTCCCCTAATGACATTTGATCCACTTGGCCCACCTCATTCCCTAGAACCAGGTCTAGCAGTGCAGTGACGTTCTTTCAGCTTGTATGGATGAGAGCGGTGGCTGTGGGGTAGATGAGCAAACTGAGCATGGCACTGTGGTGCAGGCAGCCACTCAAGCTGGGGGAGTAAATAGGAACATAGTGGTAATCGGAGACAATATAGTGAGGGGGATAGACACAGTACTCTGTAGCCGAGAACAAGAGTCCAGAAGGCTGTGTTGCCTGCCCGGTGCCAGGGTTTGGGACATCTGCTCAGGGTTGGAGAGGAACTTGCAGTGGGAAGGGCAGCATTCAGTTGTAGGTACCAATGACATAGATAGGACTAGGAAAGAGGTTCTGCTTCAGGAATATGAGCAGCTAGGGCTAAATTAAAAAAACAGAACCACAAAGGTAATTATCTCTGGATTATTACCTGAGCCATGAGCAAATTGGTATAGGGTAAATAAAATTAGGGAGCTGAATGGATGGCTCAAAGATTGGTGTAGGCAGAATGGTTTTGATTCATGGGGCACTGGCATCTGCACTAGGGGCTATGGGAGCTGTACCACTGGAACTGTCTTAATTTGAACCATGCTGGGACCAGTATTCTGGTGAGTCATATAGCTAGTGCGATAGAGAGGGCTTTAAACTAAATAGTTGGTGGGTGGGGGGGAGGCGGATCACGTGAGAAAAGATGTGGTAAATTAAAGGGAAAGGACAAGGCAATAGAGCAAGGTAGCAATAAGGGTAATGTTAATCAGAGCATGGCAGACACGGACAGAGCATACAAACTTAAGAGTGTGCCAGCACATAAGGCCAGAGTTTGCAAAAGTAGCAAAAAGACAGAACTAAAGGCCATGTATCGGAATGCATGCAGCATTCGTAACAAAACGGATGAATTGTCAGCACAAATGGAAATAAGTATGTATGACTTGATAGCCCCTACAGAGATGAGGCTGCAAGGTGACCAAAGCTGGGACCTGACTATTCAATGGTACTTGACAATTCGGAAGGTCAGGAAGCTAGGAGAAGTTGGTGGGATAACTCTGTTAATTAAGGATGACATTAGTATAATATTGAGAGATGACCTTAGTTTTAAAGATCAAGATGTAGAATCAGTTTAAGTAGAGATAAGAAATAGCATAGGTAAGAAGTCACTTGTGGGTGTAGTTTATAGACCCCTAACAGTAGCTACACTGTAGGGCAGAATATACTGGAAGAAAGGTACAGCAATAATCATGGGTGATTTTAATCTACATATAGAATAGACAAAGCAGATTGACAAAGGTAGCCTGGAAGATGAGTTTGTAGAATGTATTCAGGACAATTTCTTAGAGCAGCATTCTAGAATCAACCAGATGTGGGGCATGAGAGTCCCCTGCGGAGTCTCACTTAGGTTCGGAGCCATACTCTAGACATAACAGGAATGAATGACTCAACACCAAATAATGTGTTAAAACAGTAATTTTACTGAGTAATTATTAAACAATTATTAATGATAAAAAAGGAAAGAAAAATAACTATTAAAAAGAAAGCAAGGAAAAGAGTATAGAAAGACAAAAAACATCTACAGCACACTGCTCTAACCCCAAATTAGTCTGTTCACGACAGCTCCCTAAAATGGTACTGTGCCCCCTTAGTACATACATCACAAAGTCTCCGGAGAACCTTGCATGGGGGTGGACTCCCCGGTCAGTCACTCTGTCGACGTCCCTTCCTCCTTAGTCTTCAGTGGTTGACTAATCCACTCTGGCTGCAGCCCTGAACGTTGGATGCTATGCCCCTTTAAGTCCAATTTCTGGCTCCATTCCAGATTTCCGAGGCCTCTATCAGACTTTCTCAAAACAAGAGTCTGACAACCATGAGGCCTCATAGAATTCTTCTCACAGGCACTACGAGGCTGTCAGGCTGTTTACCACATCCTTTGATGGTGTCTCTCATCTGCCATCAATTAGGTTATATTGTCCATCAATTAAACTCCATCTTCTGATACCACATCGTAGTGGACCACCCATGTGCAAGGTTATCCATTGTCCTGGCTTGTAGTTCAAGGTTCATCAAATACCGTAAGAACTGACTTCTGTTTAAACAATGGGAAACAACCGTTATTTTCAAGAAAACAGTAGTTTAGACAAAACAACAGCTGTGCATGGCCTACCCTGACTAGCATGAAAACAAAAAGAAAAAGTTCTTGAGGAAAAACAAGTTCATACTATTGATTGCCATTGATTCCATAATTGATTAATTACTTGACTTAATCAGAGTACAAGAGCACTTAGTTTTTAATCAATGTCTACAAAGTAACCTGAAGAAGGGTCACTGACCTGAAACGTTAACTCTGCTTCTCTCTCCACAGATGCTGCCAGACCTGCTGAATATTTCCAGCATTTCTTGTTTTTACTTTAAAAATTCACGACAAGTTTAATACAGGTTTAAAAAAAAACAAAAGTAAAGTAAAATGCAAAAACATAAAAAGTACAAAAAGTAGTGGCTGCAGGCCTTAGGCCTACTCAGAGTGCAGGCTATTCTAGACCTGGTAATGTGCAATTAATTAATGACCTCATAGTAAAGGATCCTCTAGGTAGCAGTGATCATAACATTATCGTTTTCACATTCAGTTTGAGGGTGAGAAGTGTGGGTCGAAGACTACTGTTTTAAGCTTAAATAAAGTCAATTACAAGAATATGAAGGCAGAGCTGGCTAAAGTGAACTGGGAAATTAGGTTAAAGGGTAGGACAGTAGAGATGCAGTGGTAGACGTTTAAGGAGTTATTTCATAGCACTCAGAAAAGAAATATTCCAGTGAGAAAGAAAAACTCTACAAGAAGGACGCACCGCCCATGGCTAACTAAGGAAGTTAAGGATAGTATCAAATTGAAAGAAAAAGCATACAATTCTGCGAAGATTAGTGGTAGGTCTGAAGATTGGACAAAATTTAAAAACCAGCAAAGAATGATGAAAAAAATAAGGAGGGAGAAATTAGAATATGAGAGAAAGCTAGCTATAAATATAAAAATGGACAGAAAGAGTTTCTACAAGTATTTAAAAAGGAAAAGAGTAACTAAAGTGAGCATTGATCCTCTAGCGAGTGAGTCTGGGGAATTAATAATGGGAAGTAAAGAAATGGCAGAAGCGTTGAACAGATATTTTGAGTCTGTCTTCACTGTAGAAGACATAAATAAAATCCTGGCCTGGTGCCAGGATCCCCGCCTCCTCAACAAAATCCAGCCTGGATGTGGATAAAGAGGAACCTGTGGATGTGATGTACTTGGATTTCAAAAAGGCATTTGATAAGGTGCCACATCAAAATAAGAGCTCCTGGTGTAAGTGGTAACATATTAGCGCAGACTGGGTGACCGCTTTGCGGAACATCTCCGCTCAGTCCGCAAGCAGGACCCTGAGCTTCCGGTTGCTTGCCATTTCAACACTCCCCCCTGCTCTCATGCTCACATCTCTGTCCTGGGATTGCTGCAGTGTTCCAGTGAACATCAACGCAAGCTCGAGGAACAGCATCTCTTCTACCGATTAGGCACACTCCAGCCTGCCGGACTGAACATTGAGTTCAATCATTTCAGAGCATGACAGCCCCCCATTTTACTTTCATTTTTAGTTATTTTTTCTTCCTTTTTTTTACATTCTTTTTTACATTTTTTACAATTTTTTTTTTGCATTTATTTCATTTCATCTTAGTTTGTTCAGTTTGCTTACCCACTGTTTTTTTTCAGGTTTGCACTTGCTGCTGTTCAATATTCAGTGTATTAACACCTAATCTGTACTAATGCTTTGTCTTTCAACACACCATTAACATATTGTTTGCCTTTGCTCCGTGACCTTTTGGTCAGCTATGTGGCCTGGTCCAATCTCGACCTCCTTTGTTATCTCTTGCCCCACCCCCACCTCACCTACTTATAACCTGTGACTTTTCTAATATTTGTCAGTTCCGAAGAAGGGTCACTGACCCGAAACGTTAACTCTGCTTCTCTTTTCACAGATGCTGCCAGACCTGCTGAGTGGTTCCAGCATTTCTTGTTTTTATTAGCACAGATAGAGGATTGGTTAGCTAACAGGGAGCAGAGAGTAGGAATAAATGGAGCATTTTCAGGTTGGCAAGCTGTAACTAGTGGAGTTCCACAGGAATCAGTGCTGGGGCCTCAACTATTTTCAATCTATATCAATGATTTGGATGACGGGACTGAATGTATGGTTGCTAAATTTTGGAGCATTTTCAGGTTGGCAAGCTGTAACTAGTGGAGTTCCACAGGAATCAGTGCTGGGGCCTCAACTATTTTCAATCTATATCAATGATTTGGATGACGGGACTGAATGTATGGTTGCTAAATTTGCTGATGACACAACGATAGGTAGGAGAGTAAGTTGTGATGAGGACATATAACGAGTCTGCAAAAGGATATAAATAGGTTAAGTGAGTGGGCAAAAATCTGGCAGATGGAGGAGAATGTGGGAAAATGTGAACTTGTCCACTTTGGCAGGAAGAACAGAAAAACAGTATATTATTTAAATGGAGAGAGATCGCAGAACTCTGTGGCACAGAGGGATCTGGGTGTCCTGCTACATGAATCACAAAAAGTTAGTATGCAGGTGCAGCAAGTGATTAGGAAGGCAACAGTTTGCTACAATTGTACAGGGCATGGGTGGGACCAAATCTGGGGTACTGTGTACAGCTTTGGTCTCCTTACTTAAAAAAGGATATAGTTACATTAGAAGCAGTTCAGAGAAGGTTAATTCGACTGATTCCTGCGATGAAGGGGTTATCTTATGAGGAAACATTGGACAGGTTGGGCCTGTATCGATAGGAGTTTAGAAGAATTAGAGGTGGATCTTATTGATCTTATTGAGTGGATCTTATCCCCTCAAGTCCTGAGGGGACTTGACAGAGTGGTTGCTGAGAGGATGTTTCCCCTTGTGTGAGAGACTAGAACTAGGGGACTCAGTTTAAAAATAAGTGGTCTCTCATTTAAGACGGAAATTAAGATATATTTTTTCTCTCGGAGGGTTGTTAGTCTGTGGAATTCTCTTCCTTAGAAAGCAGCGAAGGCAAGGTCATTGAATATTTTTAAGGCTGAGTTAGATAGATCCTTGATTGATAAGGGAGTCAAAGGTTGTAGCAGGTAGACAGGAAAGTAGAGTTGAAGCCACAATCAGATCAGCCATGATCTTATCAAATGGCAGAGCAGATTCGAGGTGCTAAATGGCCTTCTCCTGCTCATAATTCATATGTTCATATACCTCTTTTCTAGTTGGGCTGGATACATAGTGCTGAAGAAAATTTTCCTGAACACACTCCAGGAACTTTTTCCCCTCTGCCCTTCACACTACTACTGTCCCAGTCTATATTCAGATAATTAAAATCCCCCATTACAACCTCTCTATAATTCTTGCACCTCTGTAATTTCCTTGCAAATTTGTTCCTCTACATCTTTCCCACTGGTTGGTGGCCTATATACTGCACTGAGCAATATAATTGCATCTTTTTTGTTCCTCAGCTCAAGCTAAATAGATTCTGTCCTCGACACCTCTAGGACATCCTCTCGCTCCAGCACTGCAATGTTCTCCTTAATCAAAAAATTGCCCCCTACCCCCTTTTATTCCTTTTCTATCTTTCCTGAACACCTTGTATCCAATAATATTTAATACCCAGTCGTGCCCTTTTTTGAGCCAGGTCCCTGTTATCGCCACAACATCAGACTTCCACATGGCTACCTGCTCCTGTAGTTCACCAACCTGATTTACCACACTCCACATGCTCACATACATGCATAGTAACCCTAATTTAGAGTTTATTACTTTCCTTCTTACTCTGAGCCCACCTATTAACTTACTATTTCCTACTCAAGTGCAATCTGTGACTCCCAATTCTCTGTGCATGTTGGTGTTCCTCTCTTGTATTATCTCCTGTCCCCACACCCCTGCCAAGTTAGTTTGAACCCTCCCCAATCGCACAAGCAAATCGCCCTGCAAGGAAATTTGTCCCAGCTCGGTTCAGGTGCAACCCATCCGGCCTGTATAGGTCCCATCTTCTTCAGAACTGGTCCCAGTATCCCAGCCACGCTTTCATTTGTTCCATCCTCTTATTTCTACACTCATTTGTGTGTGGCACCTGGAGTAATCTGGAGATTACTATTTTTGAGGTCTTGATTGCTAATTTCTTACGTAAATCCGTAAACTCTTTCTGCAGGGCCCCATCCCTCTTCCTACCTACATCATAGGTACCAATGTGGACCACGACTGCTGGCTGTTAACTCTCCCCCCTCAGGGGTACTCTGCAGCCGTTCAGTGACATCCTTGACACTGGGAGACAACATACCATCCAAGATTCACGTCTGTAGCTGCAGAAACACCTGTCTATTCCCCTATCAAATCTCCTATCATTATTGTTCTTCCAGTTTTTTTTATGCCCTCTATGTAGCTGAGCTAGCTGTGGTGCCATAGCCCTGGCTCTGGCTGCAACTCCAGATGAGCCATCACTGGTCCAGTGATATGTCTAGTTCGTGAAACTTGTGAAATGAACAAAAAGATCACTGTGGCGGGAAGGGGCTGGTGGATATTCACCTTTCTGATTTGACCTTTCACCTTTAGATTGGCAAATAATACAAACTAGCACCCGGCAGATCAGGCCCACTCTGCCCTGCAGGCAGATTCGAAGGCATTTAAGATTGTATCCCGCCTGCTGAAAATAAGCACATCTGACGAACCACTGTTATTGCGCTTTTGCACATACGAGACCAGCTTCGTGTTTTTCTGAAGGCTACCACAGACCACGGGACTGTGCACAATCCCATGTCAAGGGCAGCTGGTAAATGAATGTGACATTAATGGTACATATCGGGAAACGCAGCGTGTCACATCGCATTTTCTAACGGAACTGATGCCATAACTTGGCATTGGACATTTAAAGCGAGTCCATATGCAGCAAGACATATAAATGGTAAATATCAACATTATACTTCAAAGTTACAATACCACACATAATGATGGAACTTAGGTTTATATTTAGATACCTTTACTTTTAATTAAAGTATCAGGATTAAATTGGTTTAAAAATACAGTGTATGATGTGGTTTGGTGTTGGTTTTGAGTTTAGGATTAGAATGGCAAATTCCGGGAAAAGTATCCCCTGTTCAAAAAGGTTTAGATTCTCATTTTAAAATGCGGAATTAACAAAAGGACAATCACTCTCCCAAGGTTTGGATTCTTGGAGCAGACCATCTAACATGTCAACAGATAACATTTGACAACATTTTGGATCATGCCGCGCTGGTCCCATTTGTTGAAATCATTAATAAAGCAATTGTAACACTTGCTTTTCCAACTCTATTTGTGGTTTTCTGTCTATCGAGACATAATGGCAGCTGCATACCGCCGCCCCGCCAATGTTTTAATATAATTAAAGAGACGTCTGCCGCTTTCAACATTCCCTGACTATCCTGGTCGTATACTTACTTTGATGTTATCTTGCTCCAGTACATTATTTTTTCAAACTCTACTTTCAGCTATGTGCAATTTCTAAAGTGCGATGAATAGTGTTCAATGACACGTTTTTGGCTTTGAATACACTGGTTATATTTAGCTTTTTGTATATTTTCTGAGATCCCATTTTATCAGTGTGTTGATATTTGGCAAGCAGCCAGCCTTGGCTCAGTGGTAACACTCTTGCCTCGAAGTCAAAAAATCGTGGATCCAAGCTCTACTCCAGAGACTTGACCACATAATCATAATAAAGGGATTAGAAGTTAAACAATAATGTAAAATATATGGCATCATTTTTTTAAAAAACGATTAATGTCTGCCTTCAGCATGGTGGAAAGACCAATGCAGGACAGCTTGCGATGTGTCAGCCATCTTGGCGTGCCAGATGTCCAATGCTGCGTACCAGGTTTCCTCATGAGCAACTGCTTAATCGTTGTGTAAGAAGCTTTAGCAAGGAGACATGCTAACGATGAGATTGATGAGCCCTCCTAGATGGTTAGCCAAAGCCCTCTTTCTCCGTTTTCTCCTTTTATTACAAATCCACCTTAGTTTTATTCTATCTATTAAAAATCACATTTTGTACTTCATTTTAATACTACCATAATTTCCAATATAATAATCTTTAACAACATTTAATATTTCCACTATGTTAACTTGAAACCTTATGAAAATCTTGTATCCAACAATTAGCAGAATAAAAAGTATCAACTGCAAAATCCTATACTACAGTGTAATAATTTCAGCTAACACCATTCTTTATCTATCAATCCTGTCTGGATAAAAAATGGCTCTGTGGAACCATAAACAATTTTATATATCATAATCATATTTTCCATATTGATGTGTAGAAACTACAAGAATGCATATATGTAAAGCTAATATTGTTTCTTGGTTTAAAACATGCCAGACATTTTGAAAATAAAAAAATCTTTGAGTTCTGCAAAATTGAATGTCAAAGCACCTATACAGCCTGGAGTTACCATAAGGTTAATGGAATAGAGCCTGTTTGGATGTGTTTAAATGAAAGCCCTCAGTGTTATGAATCGTGAACTAAGTAATATTCTATTGGTGTTGGAATGAAAAGACTAACCAGCTGAAACGGCCTTCAAGTATCTGGACGACAGACTGAATGTCCTCTTCATGAATTGACACAACCAAAAAGTGGGGAATCAGGCCTTTGTTTAATTAATTGACACCTGGAAATTGTAATTCCGACTCATGCCTATCTAATTGAATGACACATTGAAAAGAATCTATGTGACAAGAGTTAATCCTTTTCATTAACCACTAAGGTTTGGTCCCTTAGATTAGTGTGCCTCAGTGGAATTTTTAAAATATATAGCTCCTCAGTCTAATTTAAAGTGCAGCAGACAGATAAAGAAGAAGTGAAAAGCAAAAGAAAAAGAGATTTTAAGAAATCCAAAAGAAGTTTTAGCACATTACTTCTGAACTTTAATTCTTGATAAATATCTTGTTTTGACTCCAGTTGCACTGCAAATCCTCCCCAGCCAAACGTAGTATCATTTTCTGTAGCTTTTTGTTTGATCTGAAAGTCTCAGAACTCTGCCATACAATTCTGCTTGAAATTATTGCCTCCTTCTTGACCACACTCTGTGCTCAATACTAGGCCACCATGCAATGCTGCTGTTTCAAGACAGTACTCCATTCTAGATGAAGCTTTTCTTTGGGCTCAGCTACCTGCTCAGTCATAATCCCCTTGCTTGTTTGCTCAACCTCACTTCCCATTCCTCGTTGGATGCCATGAATGAGGGATTCGGGAGGAAGTTGGATCTTTAAAAAATAGAGGTGGAACTACTGAAGACAAAGGGAGAATTGCTAAATTATTTAATGGTTTTCATTAGCTTCAATTTTAACATTGTAATTACCTACAGCAGCATCACCCAAGAGTAACAAACCACAAGTACTAATAATGAGTTTTCAATGAAACTCGCGACCTATGTACTGAATTTACTATTTAACTAGCCAATTTCTGTGGCAATGTGTTGTTTCATATCAAACAGAGACAGGTAGCTGCAGCTCAATGAGTGGGTGGTAGGAAACAAGGTACCATGACCAGCTAGAGAAGTGGCTGAAGAAAACTTTTGGGTGCATGGAGGAGGCCAGGACCAGGAGTAGGAAGACTTCTGACCCTGACCACCCACACTGCTCTATGCCTCTGCCCCATTCTTCTCCCAGATCTAGCTGTGGCCTCACTGTGACCCACCTGCATTCAACCCCGCGTAGCCCACATTTTCTTCCTGCACTGAAGAGTACCTCCTTCACACCCCAATATATTTAATACTGCCAGCCTGAAATTTTCCTCTGAAACTTTTCAAAACTTGATCTTATTTAATGTTAACCACCCATTCACTATCCCAACCTCTTTTCCACTCACCACTACTGATGCCACCATAGCCATATTGTTTCCTCCTCTTTGTCTCTGTAATGGCCTAGATTTCGCAATCAATGGCAAAATAACAGCACTCACCACTGACCTTGAATAAAGCTGCCCACAAAGATCTAGTGATCCTTGAGGCATGGATCTTCCCTTTCCTGACGTCAGTTTGAATCTGGTGCCAGGTCAGGTGACCTGCCGCAGTTGCCGTACTCCAGTAAAGGCATGTCCCATTCATAACTTTAAACATGGACTGTATCCAGCATAGAATCTTCTGGAACTGAGTTTTCCTTTTGTTTTAAATGAACCACAATGGAAATTAAAAGTCGACATGGGCTGCAAAGATGGCCACTGAAGGTCAGATGACCCCATGACCTGTGTATTCATGAACTGACCCACTGTCTCAAAAGGACAAAAGAATACTTTCCAGACTAAGAGTTGTCATCATCGCCCATCCTGAAACAGTCAGAAGACATTCCTGAATTGAATGGGTTTCTCCTGAAACAATGACGGTGATTGTCTTAACCCTTCTATTATTAATATTTTTGAGGACTTGCGTTTGAAAGACTGGAAAATGCCTGAGGAGATGCTCGACTTGTTTTTATTTTAATTTATTTTAATTATTTTATTTTTATTTATGTCACTGGAAGGACATTTGTAACTTTGTTTCAAAACAAACACTGCAAGTCACATATCTTAAGCTAAGTAAACAGCCAGAGCCTTATGATCTATGGAACTATTTGGAGTTGTTTACAGAAAAATTACATGCCTAGATTTACGGCTCAGGAGTTTTGTTTTTGTTTTTGGAGATTGTTTGGAGTGCAGTTGGTGTGTATCCTGCTAAGAGAGAAGCCAGCCAACTCATCCTGTTCCACCTCCTTGAGAAACACTGAGAATCCAGTGTGATAGCTGAACCCACTGATGCAGTAATTCTCCCAAAAAGCCTGCAAGACTACTCAACATATCCTGAACAGAACTGCTCCAGAAAGATCCCAGTGACAGCCATCTATGTGTACCAGGATGCCAGACCAAAAGTCATCTGAAACATGTTATATCTTATCCTCTCTTCTTCAAGAATTAACAAGTATTTGGCCAAAGTATTTTTGTTTTTGTAAAGTTGATCTCTGCAGAGAAAGCTTCTTTTTTTTATTTAATCGTTGTATGTGTGCAGGTGTGTGTTGGATTATTTAGAAGGGAATATATTTATACTTACATATTTCAACCTGTGTGTTTGTAAACTTTGCATCTTTATAGTGTTACGACTGAGGCGCGAGCAATGCACTGCCAATTCAGTCCCATCATTCCACAGCATATTATTAAGGTTTTCCCACCCGACCAGAAAACAGCCAAATTAAACACTCTAGTAAACCCCAGAATAAAACAGACCAAATCAGGTATCTTTAGACAACAACAAATTAACTATTTATTAAAAAACTAAATCTTAAACACTGTTAAGATAAACCTATGTCAAAAGACTTTATAACTTCTTATTTTAATTTACCGCCCCCATTCACACATATACATTCAAAACTAACAAACAGTTAACCGGTTTTAAAAGTGGTGCTTTTTAAAAAAATATTAGCTGTTTCTTAAGAATAAATAAATAAATAAGTCTTTGTGGGTTACATTCCTGATGGGTGAGATATTCGAATGTGGAAATAGTCAAATGCTACTCAAAGTCTTCACACAGATTTGATGAAATAGTTCTTCAATAGATAGGAATTCAAAACACTTCGACTGCAGCAGGCATCAAGACCACTGGTGAATTCCAGAAAATACTATCAGTCAAGAGAGATTTAATCTTGAAGCAAATACTTCCTGGCTTGGAAGTAAAGAAAAGGAGTTTTGCTACCTTCAGCAACACAAATGGTCTCCAAAAAAAAAGGCTTTTTTTTCTGCTTAGGCAATTAACTCAGCCTGTAGCTCCTTGTAGAATTTCTGAGAGAGAATAGACAGCTCTTTTTTTCTGTAGCACGCCTCGCTGGAGTCTGGTTCAGACTAGTTTTGCCAGTTTTATACACAATCAACTCGAAACATTATACCATATGACCGCTCTCTCCTGCTATGGCTTAGGAAACATAATGCAGCTGTGGCACACTGTGCCTCAGAAATCCAAAACTTCCCTCCCTGTTTTAAAGGCACACAGTTTTAATCTGAGGAGAAAATAAATACGGTTCTGTGACAATTAAATAAGGCTTGTTTTATTATAAATGAATAATGTTGTTGTTTATTAAAGAAACCTGGTTGGTGGATTTGTATTCTGAAAAGGATAGATAAAAGTATATAATTGGCCATACCCATAACTGGTTAAAATATTTTTAAATATATGTTGTGACCAATGGAGTAGTGGGACTAGAGAGAGACAGTGCACTCCTCCAACCTCGGTCATAACAATATTTAAAAATATTATTGAATTTTAGAAATGTATTTTTTGTTATCATAGTACAGAAATTTGACATTCCACAAGTATAAAATTAGTTTCCAGGGACAATGAGGCTGTTCATGAGTCTTCTTCTTTGGCCTCCTTGTCTCGGGAGACAATGGGTAAGCGCCTGGAGGTGGTCAGTGGTGTGTGGAGCAGCGCCTGGAGTGGCTATAAAGGCCAATTCTAGAGTGACAGGCTCTTCCACAGGTGCTGCAGAACAATTTGTTTGTCGGGGCTGTTACACAGTTGGCTCTCCCCTTGCGCTTCTGTCTTTTTTCCTGCCAACTGCTAAGTCTCTTCGACTCGCCACACTTTAGCCCCACCTTTATGGCTGCTCGCCAGCTCTGGCGAACGCTGGCAACTGACTCCCACGACTTGTGATCAATGTCACAGGACTTCATGTCGCGTTTGCAGATGTCTTTAAAGCGGAGACATGGACGGCCGGTGGGTCTGATACCAGTGGCGAGCTCGCTGTACAATGTGTCCTTGGGGATCCTGCCATCTTCCATGCGGCTCACATGGCCAAGCCATCTCAAGCGCCGCTGACTCAGTAGTGTGTATAAGCTGTTCATGAGTATACCCATAAAAACATAGTTGCACCTCATTCAACGAGGTGTAACTTTTTCAAGGGTTTTTACACCAAGACTAATTGCATATCAGGGTGAGTTTTTGTCTATTCAGTGATTTATACTTGCTTGCAATCTGGGTGGACGTCATCAGCGCACTCTGTGAAGAAGCGTAGAAACATCGACAGCAACTTCTGAATTTCCATGTTTAACTGTGCGTGTGCAAACTCCAGAAGTTAATGTCAGTTACAGAGCAGTAATAACAGCGAACGCTGCTAACAGTTTCGCCATCATTACTACCATAATATTCAGGCTAATGTTTCATTTATCCTCATCACTTCATCGTATCTCCCCAAAACTGCTTATGAGATGTTAGATGATATGTAGTTTGGTAATGATAGGACAATCAGATGGTATAATGGAGAATGTGGCATTGCAGAGTTATATAAATATTACAATAAAGTGAAGATAAGTAATTGGAAATTTAGGCTGAAATTATGTATGGAAAGGGTTTTAATTAATTATAGAAGTTTGGGGGAAAATTAGAATTAAATAAATTAATGTGAAATATGAGCTGTACCGTAAAATGTATTTATATATGTATTGTCAATATATTGGCCAGGATTTTGCTGTACGAATGACGAGAAAACTGTCAGCGTTCGCTATCATTGCACCAGTGACAGGCATGCGCACTGCAACACATAAATCCGGAAGTTGTGGTGGGTCATTCTGCGCTCCTTCTGAGACTTTCCCATTGCACTCGCTGACATCAAAATCAAAACGGAAGAAACGGCACTGGGGAGATTTTGGGCTGCTTGCCCATTAAAACAAAGTATGTTTGTCACAACATCTTAGGTCTGATGTTTCCAGGCGGAAAGAACCTCCAGAGTCAGTTCGCGAATACTTAATGAGGACACTGGTACTCAATTTCAATTTTCAAAAGGCCTTTGGTCGCAGATTGTTCAACTCTTAAATTTATCTTAATTTGTTACATGATCTGACTTGTTAAATATTTCAAAGTTGATAACTTTTTAACAAGATTTCAGACTTTTTTAAATGAATGACTTTTTAAACATTGATTTATGACTTTTTCAATGTTTAGCTATACATGACTTTTTAAACATAATTTATATGATTTTTTAAATGTTTTAATGCATGACTTATTAAAATGATGCTGGTCAAATTTACCTGACTTCATCTTTTGTTCTAGTGAGTTTTTAACATGCATGTATTATGACAGATACAGCAACAGCTTAGTTCTGGCCGATTCTGTGGGCATGGCTTTTATTCACTGTACCACACTATCTGTCCATTTTGCCTGAGCTAGAGAAAGCTGCAGTGCCATGCTGCGGACCACACTGTATGGGTATCCTTCCTCCTCAGAAATGCAATTCACGCCCTCACAATTGTGTATCGACTTACATAACCTTAATTTGAGGTCATTGGTGAGTGCCATCACTTCATTGCATAATTTGAGTCAGGTATATGCAAAAGATAGTTAAGGATATTTGTCCCTTTATGTATGAAATATTGAATACAAATTGTATGTTGTATTTTGCATATAATTTGTTACATGTCTGGTTCTGTATGCTGCCACCATATTGAGTCTAGCCAGAGGGGTTCTTAGACTGTAGTATTTAAACATTGATCTTTATTTCATAACTATATACACTCCACACTAGCCTGTATGACTCCTTCAAAAGCCACAATGTATCTGTTCTGGAGTCTCTCCCACATGATCTCTTACATCATCATGGTGGGTGGTATTGCTTACACTCTCTCAAGATTAACCCTTTCAGACATTTATGCATCTCCCCCCAAGTCTTTATCCCAATATGTATTTACATACATTCACTTTTTTATTTACGTACTACCCCCATCTCCCCTCAAGTCTCTGACCTCATAGATTTAATCTGTCAGGAGGCTTCACAATTCTCCTTGATCTTGTTATTGTCAGATGTGGAAGATTGGTAGCCTTTCTCTGATCACTTGTATCTTGACTTGGATGGCCTTCATTGAGGTTTGTAGTATTCGGTGCTTTCTGAATTTCCAGTGCAACATCTGATTCTAAATGTATGGCTGATTGACGTCTTTGCTGTAAAGGAATAAGATTCCTTCTGTTTCTCGATACAGTACCTTCTTGAGTTCATAGTATATAAGATAGCTGTTGATTCTCCTCTTTCTGGAATTACTCCTCTGTTTTTGTCTCGTACCCATGCCTTTTGCCCTTCTGACAACTTCGATAGGTTTCTGGTACAGTACCTCCTGTTATATGTATGGGTTTGTTTCTTTCGATATGACTTTTCTTTGTCTTGTACTCTCTGATAATCCTTGCTTAGTAACTCTGGAAGTAATTTCTTGGGTAGAATTGGAAATTGCTTTCATAGTTTTCTTCTTATTAGGAGTTCTGATGGTGCTAATCCACATAACAGTGGAGTAGTTCTGTAGGTCAGAAGTGGTAATTGGAAGTCTTGATTTTTCTTCAACATAACTTTAATGGTTCTGACTGCTCACTGAGCTTCTCCATTTGATTGTGGAAACTTAAGAGAACTTGTTAGATGAACAAATCCACATTTTTCCGCAAAATGCATCAAGTAATCGTTTAAACTGTGGTCCATTATCGGACACTATCAGATCAGGTATACCATGTGTTGTGAAAACTTCTTGTAAAACTCTGATGACTGCTTTTGTTGTTGTTGTGTACATCCATTTAACCTCAATCCATCTTGAGAAGTAGTCAACTATAATTACTTAGGATGTCCTATCAAAGAAGAATAAATCCATCGCCAACCGTTCCCACGGTCTATTTGGGAATCGTGTCGAAATTAGAGGTTCTCTCTGATCCTGTCTGTGAACTGCACATACATCACAATTAAAAATCAGTTCTTCGATATCCTTCGAGATTCTTGGCCACCACATGGACGCCTGAGCCCATTTATTTATTTTATTTAGAGATACAGCACTGAAACAGGCCCTTCGGCCCACCGAGTCTGTGCCGACCATCAATCACCCATTTATACTAATCCTACATTAACCCCATATTCCCTACCACCTACCTACACTAGGGACAATTTACAAAGACCAATTTACCTATCAACCCGCAAGTCTTTGGCTGTGGGAGGAAACCGGAGCACCCGGCGGAAACCCACGCGGTCACAGGGAGAACTTGCAAACTCTGCACAGGCAGTACCCAGAACTGAACCCGGGTTGCTGGAGCTGTGAGGCCGCGGTGCTAACCACTGCGTCACTGTGCCACCCAACAATAAGGAAGTGAAATTGCTGAAACCCCATGTTCTACATTTAGTTACAGCCATATGACCCTGGTGTATTTTATGCAAAATCTTTACTCTGAGTGATTCTGTAATTACCAATCTCTTGTCATATACCAATAAATCATCCACAATGGTAATCTTTGGGACATTGTGGCCAACCTTGCTCACAATTTTGGCAAACAGGGATGCATTCCTCATCTTGCCTCCTGGTGAATTTATTGGACTCTATTTGAACTTGCTGGCTATTGTGATGCAGTGACCAGCAATTGTGACTCAATTTCGTTAATAAAGTTAACATCCTGTTGAGTAGGATGGTTGACCGTCGCTCGAGACAATGCATCTGCTGTCGTTTGTTGCTTGCCCTTTATGTATACTGTTTCGTAGGTAAACCGTGAATCTCTGGATCTATGGTGGCATCCTTTTGAGTTCCTTTTAGTCGACTAAGGAAACTAGGGGTTTGTGGGTCTGTGTCAATGATAACCTTTAAGCCAATATGTAAGAGATCATGTGGGAGAAACTTGAGAACAGATACAGCGCGGCTTTTGAAGCAGTCACACAGGCTACTGTGGAGTGTATATAGTTATGAAATAAAGATTAATGTCTAAAACAGGGTTGTCCAACATATGGCCAATGGGCCAGGATCTGGCCCGTGGGTGTAAACTTTACCTGGGGCCGTTCCTCTTCCTTGCCAGGGGTCTGTAACTGGAGATGGGAAATTTACCATCGTCTTCTTGCAGACCGGCCTTTTTAAAAACATTGCGCTGTCAGTTTCACAGCTGACGACTGCTGAAGCAGGAACCTGTTTCCCAACTTTGGACAGATTTGAGGTTTTCCGGTGGGCTTTTAAAAAAATGTTGGAAAACCCGAAGCTGTCTGAAGTTGCGAAACTGTGAAACTGACAGCGCCATGTTTTTAAAGAAACTGACCAACCACAAAGCTGTTGTGCTGAGAGAGAGAGGGAACAGAGAGAGAAGGGGAAGAGAGAGAGAGTCATAGAGTTATACAGCACAGAAACAGACCCTTTGGCCCACCGTGTCCGTGCCAGCCATCAAGCCTATCTATTCGAATCCAATATTCCAGCACTTGGCCCATAGCCTCGTATATTATGGTGTTTCAGGTGCTCATCTAAATCCTTCTTAAATGTTGTGAGGATTCTTGCCTCTACCACCCCTACAGGCAATGTGTTCCAGATTCCAACCACTCTCTGGGTGAAAACATTTTCCTCAAATCCCCTCTAAACCTCCTGCCCCTTACCTTAAATCTATACCCCCTGGTAATTGACATCTCCGTTAAGGGAAAAAGTTTCTTACTTTCTACCCTATCTATGCCCCTCATAATTTTGTATGCCTCAATCAGGTCCCTCTCAGTCTTCTCTGCTGTAAGGAAAATAACCCTAGCCTATCCAGTGTCTCTTCATAGCTGAAAGCTTCAGCCCAGGCAAAATCCTGGTGAATCTCCTCTGCACTCTCTCCATTGCAATCCCATCCTTTCTACAGTGTGGCAACCAGAAATGTACACCACAGAGAGGCGGGGAACAGAGAAAGGGGGTGGACAGAGACAGACCAATAGAGGGGGGCATGAGAGAGAAAGTGGGGACAGAGAGGGGGGTACAACACCGAGGGGGGAACACAGGGAGAGAGAGAGAGACAGAGAGATCAAGATCACTCCTGACAGATGGATGTCTATCCGGAATACTCTGCATCACTATAAGTGTGCAGGCAGACGTTGACTACTTGTGCAAGCAAGTATTGCACTAAATCTTTGCACAACACAGTATGAGAAAGTGTCAATAAATTAATCTTATTTATAGCTCCTTAATAAAAATTTGTTGTTTTGATTAATAGTAAGATAACTTTTTAATGCCTTTATCTTTCCAAAATTGTCTCACCGGCCCCCTATGTAAGACAAATATTGTAATGTGGTCCCCCACGCGAAAAGGTTGGACAACTCTGGTCTAAAAACTACAACCTGAGAACCTCTCTGGATAGACTCAATACAATGGCAGCACTCAGAAGCAAACATATAACCTGGTGATCAGCGGTGGATCCTACACCCAGAAGAAAAAGTTTGAAATAACTACCATCCTTCAGCCAGAAGAGAAAATTTAAAGCAACTAGCTGAAAAGAAAAAGAAACCGCAGGCCTTAAGAGGCTGAGAGAAGCTCCACAGAACGGAATCATGGCTGCCTGCAAATCAATTCCATTGATCTGGTGAGTTATAGTGCTGACAGTCAAGGAATCAGGTGAAAAAGCCTTTGAAGGGCTTAAAGTAATTTTCTAAAGACATCGACTAGAGAAAAAAAGTGGGAAAAACCCAATCCTTCACTTGGACTAAACATGAGGGCAAAGTGCAGAAACCCCCCGAAAAGCGCGAGAAACCCCCAAACAGAGCAAGGAGATTCCCGTAAAGCAGCCAAGCCTGAAGAAGAAAAACAAGTAACCTGCAGCTCTCAAAGAAAGGGGTAAACCCTAGAACAATCTATTAAAACAGCAGAGAACTCTCAAACAACTATATACACTCCACACTATCCTTCAAATGCCACACTGTATCTGTTCTTGAGTCTCTCCCACATGATCTCTTACATCATCATCGTGAGTGGTATTCTTTACACTCTCAAGATTAACCCTTTCAAACCCTTATACTACATAAATAATAACAAAAAGTAAGAAGAAAAAATTATATTTGTGTCAGTTCCTGTGCTGATGTGCAGAGTATTTCTTAAATGGTAAGAGATTACAAAGGAACCTGGGTGTCATTGTCAATAAGTCACTGAAAGCTAACATGCAGGTGCAGCAAGCAATTAAGAAGGCGAATGGTATGTTAGCGTTTATCACAAGAGGATTTGAGTACAGGAGTGGTGAAGTCTTGCTTCAATTGTATAGAACATTGCTTAGAGCGCACCTGGAGTACTGTGTGCAATTTTAGTCTCCTTACCTTAGCAAGGATATTATTGCCATAGATGGAGTGCAATGAAGGTTCACCAGACTTGTTCTCGGGATGGCAGGACTGTCCTGTGAAGAGAGATTGGGGAAACTTGGCCTGTATTCTCTAAAGTTTCAAAGAATGAGAGATGATCTCATTGAAACCTACAAAATACTTAAAGGGATTGGCAGGGTTGATGCAGCTAAGATGTTTCCCCTGTTTGAGGAATCTAGAACCAGGGGACACAATTTCAAAATAAGGGGGAAGCCACTTAGGCTTTCTAAGAGAAACTTCTTTACTCAGAAGGTTGTGAATCTTTGGAATTCTCTACCCCAGAGGGCTGTGGAAGCTCCGTCATTGAGTATGTTTAAAGCAGAGATTGACAGATTTCTAAATACAAATGACATAAGAATATATGAGGATAGTGTGGGAAAAAGGCATTGAAGTGGATGATCGGCCATGATCGTACTGAATAGCAGGGCAGGCTCGATTGACCGAATGGCCTACTCCTGTTCCTATGAATGGAAGTGCAAAGTTGGATGTGGGACAGTTTGAAGGGGTAGTTTGGGGTATCGTACTGAACTAATAACATATAAAACAGTAGGGCTTTGGTGAGGTAGTAGTGGTAAGTAGAAAAGAAGTTGGGGTGGTGAGTGGTTGTTAAAGTTAAATACCAGGAAGTGTTGAAAAGTTTCAGAAGGAAATTTAGAGGCTATCAGTGAACTTGGCCACAGTGAGTGGTAAACACAGAAGAGGTTATTTGGATGAGGTCTGAGCAGAAGAAGCAGTTACAACAAAGGGAATTGTGAGAGAAATGGAAGGACCGAAATTTAGAAATTCACTGGTGTTATGCACGATGGGCTTGTTAGCATGATTGTGTTTTAAAAACTGTGCCAACTGACAAATGTGTTTTTAAAAAAGTGTATTAAGATCTAGTGGACAGAATCCTATCAAATGGTATTTGAATTGTTGAGGGCCATTTGAATAAATGAACCCGTTCTGGCAGCACCAAATTTTGGTTAAGCCCTTTACAGTAGCTATTAATGCCAGTAATGTAGGGGTAGGAGCAGTCCAGGATTATGATGCTGGCATTGAATGACTAGTCAGTTATTTCTCTAGAAAACTCAATAACTACCAGAAGAAGTGTACTCAACTATTGAAAAGGAGGCTTTAGGTCTCATATTGGCTCTTCAGCATTTTGAAGTATACGTCAATAATAGCAAAGGGGAAATAACCATTTACACCGATCATAATCCATTAAGGTTTCTAGAGAAGGTCGAAACCAAGAACACCAGGTTATTTTGGTGGAGTTTATGTTACAACCATTAATCCTAAATATTGTACATGTTGCAGGAAAGAGCAATGGAATTGCCAATGCTCTATCCAGAATTTAAAGAAGCGATGTGGGCATCGCTGGCCTGGCCAGCATTTATTTCCAAAGAACAAAGAAAAGAACAAAGAAAATTACAGCACAGGAACAGCCCTTCGGCCCTCCAGGCCTGCGCCGATCCAGATCCTCTATCTAAACATGTCGCCTATTTTCTAAGGGTCTGTATCTTTTTGCTTCCTGCCCATTCATGTATCTGTCTAGATACATCTTAAAAGACGCTATCGTGCCCGCGTCTACCACCTCCGCTGGCAACGCGTTCCAGGCACCCACCACCCTCTGCGTAAAGAACTTTCCACGCATATCCCCCCTAAACCTTTCCCCTCTCACTTTGAACTCGTGACCCCTAGTAATTGAATCCCCCACTCTGGGGGGAAAAAGCTTCTTGCTATCCACCCTGTCTATACCTCTCATGATTTTGTACACCTCAATCAGGTCCCCCCTCAACCTCCGTCTTTCTAATCAAAATAATCCTAATCTACTCAACCTCTCTTCATAGCTAGCGCCCTCCATACCAGGCAGCATCCTGGTGAACCTCCTCTGCACCCTCTCCAAAGCATCCACATCCTTTTGGTAATGTGGCAACCAGAACTGCACGCAGTATTCCAAATGTGGCCGAACCAAAGTCTTATACAACTGTAACATGACCTGCCAACCCTTGTACTCAATACCCCGTCCGATGAAGGAAAGCATGCCGTATGCCTTCTTGACCTGCGTTGCCACCTTCAGGGAACAATGGACCTGAACACCCAAATCTCTCTGTCCATCAATTTTCCCCAGGACTTTTCCATTTACTATATAGTTCACTCTTGAATTGGATTTTCCAAAATGCATCAGCTCGCATTTGCCCTGATTGAACTCCATCTGCCATTATCTGCCCAACTCTCCAATCTCTCTATATTCTGCTGTATTCTCTGACAGTCCCCTTCACTATATGCTACTCCACCAATCTTAGTGTCGTCTGCAAACTTGCTAATCAGACCACCTATACTTTCCTCCAAATCATTTATGTATATCACAAACAACAGTGGTCCGAGCACGGATCCCTGTGGAACCCCACTGGTCACACGTCTCCATTTTGAGAAACTCCCTTCCACTGCTACTCTCTGTCTCCTGTTGCCCAGCCAGTTCTTTATCCATCTAGCTATTACACCCTGGACCCCATGCGACTTCACTTTCTCCATCAGCCTACCATGGGGAACCTTATCAAACACCTTACTGAAGTCCATGTATATGACATCTACAGCCCTTCCCTCATCAATCAACTTTGTCACTTCCTCAAAGAATTCTATTAAGTTGGTAAGACATGACCTTCCCTGCACAAAACCATGTTGCCTCTCACTGATAAGCCCATTTTCTTCCAAATGGGAATAGATCCTATCCCTCAGTATCTTCTCCAGCAGCTTCCCTACCATTGTCGTCAGGCTCACGGGTCTATAATTACCTGGATTTTCCCTGCTACCCTTCTTAAACAAGGGGCAACATTAGCAATTCTCCAGTCCTCTGGGACCTCACCCGTGTTTAAGGATGCTGCAAAGATATCTGTTAAGGCCCCAGCTATTTCCTCTCTCGCTTCCCTCAGTAACCTGGGATAGATCCCATCCGGACCTCGGGACTTGTCCACCTTAATGCCTTTTAGAATACCCAACACTTCCTCCCTCCTTATGCCGACTTGACCTAGAGTAATCAAACATCTGTCCCTAACCTCAACATCCGTCATGTCCCTCTCCTCGGTGAATACCGATGCAAAGTACTCGTTTAGAATCTCACCCATTTTCTCTGACTCCACGCATAACTTTCCTCCTTTGTCCTTGAGTGGGCCAATCCTTTCTCTAGTTACCCTCTTGCTCCTTATATATGAATAAAAGTCTTTGGGATTTTCCTTAAACCTGTTTGCTAAAGATATTTCATGACCCCTTTTAGCCCTCTTAATTCCTCGTTTCAGATTGGTCCTACATTCCCGATATTCTTTCAAAGCTTCGTCTTTCTTCAGCCTCCTAGACCTTGTGTATGTTTCCTTTTTCCTCTTAGCTAGTCTCACACTTTCACCTGTCATCCATGGTTCCCTCATCTTGCCATTTCTATCCCTCATTTTCACAGGAACATGTCTCTCCTGCACACTAATCAACCTCTCTTTAAAAGCCTCCCACATATCAAATGTGGATTTACCTTCAAACAGCTGTCCCAATCTACATTCCCCAGCTCCTGCCGAATTTTGGTATAGTTGGCCTTCCCCCAATTTAGCACTCTTCCTTTCGGACCACTCTCGTCTTTGTCCATGAGTATTCTAAAACTTACGGAATTGTGATCACTATTCCCAAAGTAGTCCCCTACTGAAACTTCAACCACCTGGCCGGGCTCATTCCCCAACACCAGGTCCAGTATGGCCCCTTCCCGAGTTGGACTATTTACATACTGCTCTAGAAAACCCTCCTGGATGCTCCTTACAAATTCTGCTCCATCTAGACCTCTAACACTAAGTGAATCCCAGTCAATGTTGGGAAAATTTGTACCTCTATCTCACGCTCGCTGTTGGGAGGCCTGTAGTACAGCCCCAACATTGTTACCGCACCCTTCCTATTTCTGAGTTCTGCCCATATTGCCTCACTGCTCGAGTCCTCCATAGTGCCCTCCTTCAGCACAGCTGTGATATCCTCTTTGACCAGTAATGCAACTCCTCCTAATTGCTCTTGAGAAGGTGGTGGTGAGCTGCCTTCTTGAAACGCTGCAGTCCATGTGGTGTAGGTACACCCACAATGCTGTTAGGAAGGGAGTTCCAGGATTTTGACCCAGTGACAGTGAAGGATTGGCAATATAGTTCCAAGTCAGGATGATTATAGAGAGATACAGCACTGAAACAGGCCCTTCGGCCCCACTGAGTCTGTGCCAACCAACAACCACCCATTTATACTAATCCTACATTAATCCCATATTCCCGACCACATCCCCACCATTCTCCTACCACCTACCTACCTACTCTAGGGGCAATTTACAATGGCCAATTGGAGGGGAACTTGCAGGTGGTGGTGTTCCCATGCATTTGCTGCCCTTGTCCTTTTAGTTGGTAGAGGTCGTGGGTTTGGAAGGTGCTGTCTAAGGAGCCTTGGTGCATTGCTGCAGTGCATCTTGAAGATGGTACACACTGCTGCCACTGTGCGTATAATGAAGGAAAGCAACTCAGATATAAAATATTGTTCTTACCTGTGTAAAGTGTAAAATGTTAATAACGGAAATGTTTACAATGTTATATGTTGATAATGTTGTGGTAAAGTCATTACTATGGTAATGAAATTTCTATTTTTAGGGGGGAGGTGTTATGAACAATGGACTTTGTAGCATGATTATCTTTCAAAAACTGTCATTTTTAAAAGTTTAAGACAGTCAGAGAGGTCAGGTGACCTCACAGCAACTCTGCTTAAAGACAAGACAGGGATCTTAGTTAACAGGACAACAAAGAACTCAGATCAAAGACCTTTTTGAAAAGCAGAGACTGCAGGGGTATAACACTTGAAGAACAATAAGTTTCACCCTCTCAGACTTTCAGATCATGACTCTGAAAATGTAAATATGAATGTCCCCTCCCCCCCCCCCCCCCTCACACCGGCACCCCTGGCTCCTCGTCCCACGCCCCACCTCCCCTGCCAATGTCAGAAACAGCACTTGATGGGAGGAATAAATCTCAGGCGGTTTTGCTGTGTTTTCCCCTCCTATCAAGTGCTGTTTCTGACATCTGACATTGGCGGGACTGAGGAGCCGGTGGCGGTGGTGTGGTGGTGGTGAAGGTTGGGGAGGGGGGGCTGGTTGCGGAGGAGCAGAGGAGGAGGCAGAGGAGCCGGGCTGCGGGAAGAGGAGCCAGGTAGCGTTGATATCCAAAGGGTAGATCTCAGCAGCCTTTTAAAAACTGTTATAAAAGTGTCAAAAGTATTCAAAAGTTGATAACTGTGTCTTCAGCTCTTGCCGTCACTCGGGGTGTGGCTTCGACGGCAATGCACCAAGCTGGAAGACCTCGCTGTTTCTCCTGACGTTAAGCCCTCCTGCAGCAAGAAGAGGAAGTTTTTGCTGCAGTCTACAAACCAGGTAAGTACAGATTTTTTTGTACAGTCAGCGGCAAATACCACCGCTTCGCCACTGACAGGAAAATATACCTTTTTAAAAGGGTATATATTAGAGGGATGTCTCTGAACACAGAGTTTGGAGAATTGGCTAAACAGAGTGGCAACGAGAATTTGATGAGAGTGGGAATTCGGTGCAGGGGGAAGGAGGTGCTAAATAATTTAAACCAAGGGGCAACAGTAAATAAATAAATGTCAGAATAATTAAGTCACGTCAAAATCTCCCATTTTCTTTTTCTATGTTTCTTGTTCTCTCCCTGTTTCTGTCTACCTTAATTACTTTTCTGCCTCTATTAGTCTCTCATTTTCTCAAGATCTTATCCTTTCCTATTCCTGGTGCACATAAATTGGACACCAAGCTATAATTCCTAGAATTTGTATTCTCTTAAGTCACAATTCAGATGTTTGAGAAGTATGATTGCAATTGTATGAGTTATTTATACATGTTTAGGATGTGAGTACCACTGACAAGGCTGATGTTTATGGAGAAGGTGTTCATAGGCCTTCTTGAACCTTTAGTAGCAGTTTGATATGACTGAGTGGCTTCTGAGGCCACCAGTCAAGCAGTTCTGACGAAAAGTCAGAGACCTGAAACGTTAACTCCCTTTCTCTCTCCTCAGATGCTAACTGATCTGTTGAGTATTTCCATGATTTTCTGATTTTATTTCAGATTTCCAGCATCCGCAGTATTTTGCTTCTGTAAGAGTCAACCATGTTGGTGTGGAACTTTTTTTAATATTCATTTGTGGGATGTGGGCATTGCTGACTAGGCCAGCATATATTTCCCATCCCTAATTACCCTTGAACTGAGTGGCTTGTAGGCCATTTTAGAGGGCATTTAAGAGTCAACCAAATTGCTGTGGGTCTGGAGTCACGTGTAGGCCAGACCAGGTAAGGACAGCAGATTTTCTTCCCCAAAGGAAATTAGTGAACCAGATGGGTTTTTACAACAATAGACCATTGTTTCATGGTCACCATTAGACTAGATTTAATTCCAGATTTATTAATTGAATTCAAATTTCAACATCTGCCATGGTGGGATTCGAACCTTTGTCCCCAGGGCATTAGCCTGGACTCTGGATTACTAGTCCAGTGACATTAGCACTATGCCACCGCCTCCTTTTGAACTGGAATCACTCATAGCTAAAGTTTCCTTTCCTAAAAAGCAATAAGTAACAAGTTGAATTTTTATGACATGGTCACTTCTATGGTGACATTTCATACCATCTTATTAAGATTGAATTCAAATTCTCAAATTGCAATGATGGGATTTTGAACTCTCAGTCTCTATTATTAGCCAAGGCCTCTAGATCACTAGTCTGGTAACATAACCACTACACTGCCACGCCCAACTTGATTGGCTGGTCTTTTCTCATCCTGTTACTGAGTTTGTGTTTTAATGAAATTGACCACATGGAAATTGTGAGCAGCTACCATTTTGGTTTGAATTTTTTATTTTAACATTTGCTATCCAAAAGAATAAACTTGAATGCTTGAGAAATGCAAAATTGGCATTGTTATAGATGCATCCTGATTTGTTGTGTTCCTTTCTTTAAAGCTAACTAGCAAGAAATATAATGTAAAAACAGACAGTAAAAGCTTCTGCAAATGTATCAAAAGGAAAAGAGTAGCTGAAGTAAGCATTGGTCCCTTAGAGGATGAGACTGGGGAATTAATAATGGGAAACAAGGAAATGGCAGAGACTTTGAACAAGTATTTTGTATCTGTTTTCACAGGAAGACACAAAAAGCATCCAAAGAATAGTAGAAAATCAAGAGGCAAATGGGAGAGAGGAACTTAAAACAATCACAATCACTAAAGAAAAAGTATGAGGAAAGCTAATGGGACTAAAGGTTGACAAGTCCCCTGGACCTGATGGTCTGCATCCTCGGGTCTTAAAAGAAGTGTCTGCAGAGAAAGTGGATGTATTGGTTATAATCTTCCAAAATTCCCTAGATTCAGGAAAGGTCCCAGTGGATTGGACAACCGCAAATATAACACCTCTATTCAAGAAAGGAAGGAGATAGAAAGCAGGAAACTATTGGCCAGTTAGCCTAACATCTGCCATTGGGAAAATGCTGGAATCCATTATTAAGGATGTAGTAGCAGGACATTTAGAAAATCATGATACAACCAAGCAGAGTCAACATAGTTTGTGAAAGGAAAATTGTCATAGAGTGATACAGTACTGAAACAGGCCCTTCAGCCCACTGAGTCTGTGCCGACCAACAACCACCCATTTATACTAAATCCTACATTAATCCCATATTCCCTACCACATCCCCACCTTCCCTCAATTCTCCTACCACCTACCTACACAAGGGGCTATTTACAATGGCCAATTTACCTATCAACCTGCAAGTCTTTTGCTGTGGGAGGAAACCGGAACACCCAGCGGAAACCCACGCAATTACAGGGAGAACTTTCAAACTCTGCACAGGCAGTACCCAGAACCGAAACCTGGGTTGCTGGAGCTGTGAGGCTGCGGTGCTAACCACTGCGTCACTAGAGTTCTTAGAGGATGGAACAAGCAGGGTGGATAAAGGGGAACTAGTAGATGTAGTGTATTTGGATTTCCAAAAGTCATTCAATAAGGTGTCACATAAAAGGTTACTGCACAAGGTAAGAGTTCATGGTGTTGTGTAATATATTAGCATGGATAGAGGATTGCCTAACTAACAGGAAACAGAGAGTCGGGATAAATGGGGCATTTTCAGGATGGCAAACTGTAACTAGTGGAGTGCCACAGAGCTCAGTTCTGGGCCTCAACTATTTACAATCTATATTAATAACTTGGATGAAGGGATCGAGTGTATTGTAGCCAAGTTTGCGGACGATACAAAGATGGGTAGGAAGGCAAGTTCTGATAGAGATATAGATAGGTTAAGTCAGTGGGCAAAAATTTGGCAGATGAAGTATAATGTGAGGTAAGATGTGAGGTTGTCCACTTTGGCAGGAAGAATAGAAAAGCAGAATATTATTTTACATGGAGAGACTGCAGAATGCTGCAGTACAGGGGGATCTGGACGCCCTTATACATGAATCACAAAATGTTAGCGTGCAGGTATGGCAAGTAATTTGGAAGTAAAATGGAATATTGGCCTTAATTGCAAGGGGGATGATGCATAAAAGTAGGCAAGTCTTGCTACAGCTGTATGGGTATTGGTGACAGCGCACCTAGAGCACTGCATATAGTTTTGGTCTCCTTACCTAAGGAAGGATATACATTTGCTTTGGAAGCAGTTCAGAGAAGGTTCACTAAGCTGATTTCTAGGATGAAGGGGTTGTCTTATGAGCAAAGGTTGAGTAGGTTGTGCCTATGCTCATTGGAGTTTACAAGAATCAGAGGTGATCTTATTGAAACATATAAGATTCTGAGAGGGCTTGACTGGGTAGGTGCTGAAAGTATGTTTCCCCTCATGGAGGAATCTAGAACTCGGGGGCACAGTTTCAAAATAAGATGGAAATGAGGAGGAATTCCTTTTCCCAGGGGCATTAATCTTTGGAATTCTCTTCCCCAGAGAGCAGTGGAGGTTGGGTCATTGAATATATTCAAGGCTGAGTGAGACAGATTTTTGATCTACAGGGGAAGACAAGCGTTATGGGAGGCTGGCAGGAAAGTAGACTTAAGGCCATAATCAGATCTTCTTCTTCTTTGGCCTTCTTGTCTCGGGAGATAATGGGTAAGCGCCTGGAGGTGGTCAGTGGTTTGTGGAGCAGCGCCTGAAGTGGCTATAAAGGCCAATACTAGAGTGACAGACTCTTCCACAGGTGCTGCAGAAAAAATTGGTTGTCGGGGCTGTTACACAGTTGGCTCTCCCCTTGCGCTTCTGTTTTTTTTCCTGCCAACTGCTAAGTCTCTTCGACTCGCCACACTTTAGCCCCGCCTTTATGGCTGCCCGCCAGCTCTGGCGATCGCTGGCAACTGACTCCCACGACTTGTGATCAATGTTACAGGACTTCATGTCGCGTTTGCAGACGTCTTTAAAGCAGAGACATGGACGGCCGGTAGGTCTGATACCAGTGGCGAGCTCGCTGTACAATGTGTCCTTGGGGATCCTGCCATCTTCCATGCGGCTCACATGGCCAAGCCATCTCAAGTGCCGCTGACTCAGTCGTGTGTGTAAGCTGGGGATGTTGGCCGCCTCGAGGACTACTATGTTGGAGATGCGGTCCTGCCACCTGATGCCAAGGATTCTCCGGAGGCAGCGAAGATGGAATGAATTGAGACGTCGCTCTTGGCTGACATACATTGTCCAGGCCTCGCTGCTGTAGAGCAAGGTACTGAGGACACAGGCTTGATACACTCGGACTTTTGTGTTCCATGTCAGTGCGCCATTTTCCCACACTCTCTTGGTCAGTCTGGACATAGCAGTGGAAGCCTTTCCCATGTGCTTGTTGATTTCTGCATCAAGAGACAGGTTACTGGTGATAGTTGAGCCTAGGTAGGTGAACTCTTGAACCACCTCAAGAGCGTGGTCGCCAATATTGATGGGTGGAGCATTTCTGACGTCCTGTCCCATGATGTTCGTTTTCTTGAGGCTGATGGTTAGGCCAAATTCGTTGCAGGCAGCCACAAACCTGTCGATGAGACTCTGCAGACACTCTTCAGTGTGAGATGTTAATGCAGCATCGTCAGCAAAGAGGAGTTCCCTGATGAGACTTTCCGTACTTTGGTCTTCGCTCTTAGGCGGGCAAGGTTGAACAACCTCCCACCTGATCTTGTGTGGAGGAAAATTCCTTCTTCTGAAGACTTGAACGCGTGTGAGAGCAGCAGGGAGAAGAAAATCCCAAACAGTGTAGGTGCAAGAACACAGCCCTGTTTCACGCCACTCAGGATAGGAAAGGGGTCTGATGAGGCGCCGCTATGCTGAATTGTGCCTTTCATATTATCATGGAATGAGGTGATGATACTTAGTAGTTTTGGTGGACATCCGATCTTTTCTAGTAGTCTGAAGAGACCACGTCTGCTGACGAGGTCAAAGGCTTTGGTGAGATCAATGAAAGCAACGTAGAGGGGCATCTGTTGTTCGCGGCATTTCTCCTGTAGCTGACTAAGGGAGAACAGCATGTCAATGGTCGATTTCTCTGCTCGAAAGCCACACTGTGCCTCAGGGTGGACACACTCAGCCAGCTTCTGGAGCCTGTTTAAAGCGACTCGAGTGAAGACTTTCCCCACTATGCTGAGCAGGGAGATTCCACGGTAGTTGTTGCAGTCACCGCAGTCACCTTTGTTTTTATAGAGGGTGATGATATTGGCATCGCGCATGTACTATTTACCATGATCTTATTGAATAGCGGAGCAGGCTGGAGGGCTTAATAGCCTACTCCTGCTCCTATTTCTTATGTTCTTTATAAATTTGATTGAATAGAATCTTCAGAAGCAAAATAGTATATACCTACTTTTTATGTTCTACAATAATAAGGGAAATTAGCTCTTTATTAAAAGTAGACCCCCTGGAATTTCAGAGTTTCACTTTTAGCTGAGTTTATTACGATCACCTCAAATAAAATTTTCTAATTGGTTTCAATACCCCATTCTAGAGCTCAAATGAGGCCCATAAGAAAAAGTGTATGCAAATAATTTCATATTCTGAATAGTTTTCTCATATCGGAGTTCAACTCAAGGTCAGCTCATCATTATGTGTGTGAGGCTAGGATGCTTTTTTGCTATTTAGTGTATTTGCCATTTACCCATGCTCGAGTCTGGGGGTAAGGTCATTTGATGGCAAAATGTGGACCTCAGCACTGGGTACTGTGTTGAATTGTATATTTTAACATAGCAACTACTGGCAAATAATGAATATGCACATAGCTATGGATTTACTAATTCAGTTTCCAGTTCTGAATTAAAGGTGAAACCAAAACTGACATCAAACTATGGTGCAAACAATTATATTATCTTATCATGGCAGAATACTTTTTGAAAACTTTGATAACTGCAGATGTTGATGCACATAGATACAACAAATGTTTACACCATAAAACATTAAACATGCAACAGATTTATATCAATATAAATTTAAAAATTATGCCATTTAAATGTCAGTATTTAAACTGCATTTCACTCATGATTTTCCTAATATTTTTACCACCATTTTAACTCATGGTACTACCCATCTCCCGGCCTCAAACCACAGCCCCTTGTTCACTTCCATGCCTGCTTCTCTGCTTAACCCTGGCCTACCTCATGGCCTCAACCCCTGCCTATTGTCACACCCACGCAGTCTGAACTTATGAACTATAAAATGAACTTATGAAGTAAACCCGAAATGGACACTTTTCTTGTAAACAAAATGGAGTAAGAGTCAGGTGACCCTTCCTTTCCTGCCAATACACATAGAACTGAAAGAACCCTGAGCTAATTTTCATTTCTGGACAAGTTTTGGAGAAGTCACTAAAATACAAATGACCTTTCTGGACACATCCCTGAGAAATCATTAAAATGCATAAGGCCTTTTCTGTGGAAATGGCTGGTTATCTCCAACTGATTGGGTTAATAATGATGTTGCAGACTTTTTGACTCCAAACTCAAAAGCCAAAGAATGGGTGTTGTTACAACCAAGTGGGAAAGAGCTCTAGGGTTCCCTTTCAGCCTTCACCTGGTCTTACCGTAACTGGGTTTAATTTTAAACACACTGTTTTTAGCTCCCCCTTGGTGAATCCTTGTTCACCGCTTTCCAATTATAAAGCAAAGAAACCAGCACAAACAGGTTTTCTTAGGTTTAAAGAGAAAAGTTAAAATTTATTAAACTTAAACTCTAATTCGGTTGACGCCTACAGATACAGGACGCGCCCACGCTAGCATGCATACGTGATACACACATGCAAATAGAGACAGAAAAGAGCAGAAGAAAAAATAAAGTGAAAAGCTTGAAGCAATATCTGAAGAGTTTTTGTTATGGTTCTTCGAGCTCACTGTAGAGTCCTTGATTGTAGGTAGATCTTGCTTTTCATTGGGGCCCAGTATTCTTCTTAAACCTTGTTCGCTGTAGGAAACTTTTCTCTCTTGGGCTTCATGTGTCTTCAGTGGATTCAGAGGCTTGTGAGAAGGAGATGGGAGCAGACAGGAGAGATCTTCTCAGTTCAGGAGAAAAAAGTCTTTCTGAGTTCAAACTGTTTGTACAATTCAGAAAAACCCAGGTTGCCAAGCAGGTTAGTCATGTGACTAACTGGTCTGACCACGTCTTGGATTGTATCACCTTAGCAGTCTCTGGAATGCTCCTCTTACGCACAACCTGGTGGTCAAGGTCCATTGTGGGTTGAATGTGTCAGGGAATGGTCTTTTGTCCTTCCAGGCATCATCTGTTAATACGCAAATGTCTTTTCCAGCTACGTCTAACCTGTTTAACAAGTCCTTTCTTCATTCCAGTAACAGTTTAAAATCATGACAAAATTAATGTGTCTCATTCTTGGCAGGTGGGGGCCTAGCATGACAGTGTGAAAAGCCCTACTTTATCATGGTGAGATGAGAATGAATGACACCCAGACTCCATTGTCTAACAATGGCCTCACCATCGAAAACCATTTATAAAGACAATGGAAAGAGAAACTATGGTTACATGACAGAAATTAGGTTTCTGATAAGGATCTTTAATAAAGGTATATTCCAGGCAGACATAGGAGATCCATCTGTTCTATTGAAGAGAAAGGACCCTGCCTAAGATTACCAGCTTTGAACTACACATAGACAGTGACTGGAGTTTGGCCTTGAACATCCTATTTGAGAAATTATATCAAGACTTTGCCATTGACCATTGGCTGGAATATAACAAAAGCAGTCTGCAACAGCGCATCCGTCGTTCTGAAGCTCCAAAGTCTTTCTTCAGTGAACAAGGGAAAAGACTACAGGCCTGCACTGTTTCAAGTCTTCACCCCAGGGAAAAGCAAGTTTTACAGACAACTCTTTAAAAGTCATCAAACCTAGCACATGTTATAAGAACTAGGAGCAGGAGTAGGCAATTCAGCCCCTCGAGCCTGCCCCGCCATTCAATACGATCATGGCTGATCTAACCTTGGCCTCAACTCCACTTTCCTGCCTGTTCTCCATAACCCTTCAACCCATTTTTAATTAAAAATCTGTCTATCTCCTCAAATTTTCTCAATGTCATGGCATTCACTGCACTCTGGGATAGTGAATTCCACAGACTTACGACCCTTTGAGAGAAGTAATTTCTCATCTCAGTTTTAAATCTGCTACCCCTTATCCTAAAACTACGATCTCTCGTTCTGGATTGCCCCACAAGAGGAAACATCCTCTCTACGTCTACTTTGTCAATCCCCTTAATCATCTTACATACCTCAATTAGATCTCCTCTCAGTTTTCTAAACTCTAGAGAGTAAAGGCCTAAACTGCTCAATCTCTCTTCATAAAACAAGATTATCTTTATAATCTCTATCTTTTCTTGCGTGTGTATGTGTATGTGTCTGAATGTGAGGGTGGGTGTTTTGCATATATTTTGGATGTTGTATAATAAACATTTATCTTTTTTTAAACTTATGAGAAAACCTGTCATTTGTCTGTTCTTGATAATTAAAGTACTCGGATAAAAAAAACATTTATTTTAAAGGCACACTGTCTCTGGTCAGTTGAGAGGTGGAAAAAAAGGGAACCATCCCTATCATCTCTCACCTGTCTGTAACACTATTTACTGGCCTTTGGCTGTATTTGACTCCAGGTCTCAGCCCAAGTACTCCTGAGGGCTGCGGCTGGCCACAATTAGCCACCACCACTCTCCTCCCACTCTTTTCCCCTTCTCTGCTGTCCACATCCCCACTCCCACCCCCACTGCCCTCTCCGTCTTCCCCATCACCCACCTTCCAGCCAGCACTTACCTCAGATCACTGCCAGTGAGACAGCTGGTCCAAAATTCATGCCTACGGCCCCACAGTCAGTTTGCCCAGATTATTTTGATGAGGACCAAGGTTGGCCCAACATTCTATTTGCCTTTTTCATTATTTTGTGTTTCTGTACACTAGCTTTTAGCGATTAAAAAAAAAACTTAAATACCCTTTGTTCCTCCACAGCTCCTGGTCGCTCACCATTTGGAACATATTTCAATTTGTCTTTCTTGGATCCAGAGTGGATGACCTCACATTCCCCCACATTGAACTCCATCTGTGGAATTTTGATCACTTACCTAATCTGTCCATGCCCTTTTGTAACTTCCTGCTCCCATCTATACACTGATCAAAAAATTCAGAAACCCACTGAGTGAGGCACGCAGCATTTCTGGCGCAGCACCCCATGCTGGGAAGGACACTTGCGCGGATGTGTCTTGTGTGTGCCAGAAACTTCCCAGCTGGTCAGATTCTGACATCAAACAGCCGGCTGATTTGATGTATATTCCAAACTTGGACTGCGCAGGTCCACTGAATGCATTTGGTTGTCACTCACCAAAGAACATGGGATCTGCTGCAAGACAGATCCCCCACTAGCATTAAAGCACCAGCTATCCAACTTGCAGGGTTTTAAAAAAAAATTCCTTCATGGGATGTGAGCATCGCTGGCAAGGCCAGCATTTGTTGCCCATCCCTAACTGTCCTTGAAAATGTGGTGGTGAGCTGCCTTCTTGAACCGCTGCAATCCATGTAGTGAAGGTACAGTAACAGACTTGTTAGGAAAGGGTTCCAAGTTTTTGACTCAGCGACAGTGAAGGAATGCCAGTGTAGTTCCAAGTCAGGATGGTGTGTGGCTTGCAGGGGAACTTGCAGGTGGTGGGATGGTGGTGTTCCCATGCGTCTGTTGCCCTTGTCCTTCTAGTAATTGGGGTCACAGGTTTGGAAGGTGCTGCTGAAGGAGCCTTGGTGAGTTTTACAGTGTACGTTATAGATGGAACACATTGCTGCTACTGTACACCAATTGTGGAGGGAGCGAATGTTTAAGGTGGTGGATGGGGTGCTGATCGAGCGAGCTGCTTTGTCCTGTATGGTGTTGAGCTTCTTGAGTGTTGTTGGGGTTGCACTTATCCAGGCAAGTGCAGAGTATTCCATTACACTCCTGACTTGTGCCTTGTCCAGATCTTGCTACATGTGAGCATGCACTGCTTCAGTATCTGAGAAGTTGTGAATGCTACTAAACACTGCGCAATCATCAGCGAATATCCCCACTTCTGACGTTATGATGGAGGGAAAGTCATTGATGAAGCAACTAAATATGGTTGGGCCTAAGACGCTACCCTGAGGAACTCCTGCAGCCATGTCCTGGGGCTGAGATGATTGGCGTTCAACAACCACAGCCATCTTCCTTTGTGCTAGCTATGACTCCAACCAGTGGTAAGGTGATTTAGTCTAACTTATGCTATTGCAAACTTTGTCAAAGTACAGAATTGTTTTTGGAGGTGTGGCAGTGAGTTGCTGGATTTGGCAGTGAGTGTTCCTGCGTCCTCACAGGGAGGGCAGACGATTTGACAACCTGTTCACACAAAGGCTGCAATAGGCGTTGGGCTGCAAATGTAGTGCCTCCGGGGCTTCAACAACAGGGAGATGGAGCAGAGGCTGCGGAGAGGAGGAAGAAGGTGAGGAGTCAGAGGAAAGCCATTCAGGAAATTTTCACTCCAGATGGGTTGCTTGTGAGCACCTACTCAAACTCTCGTTCCCTTTAGATGGCATTCACCACCATTACTCCACTATAGCCCACCTCCTCAGTCATCTGCAATATCACATCCCAGTGTCTTTAGCCAGAATTCTACAATAAAAGCCACCAATGAAAGCTTTACCATGACATCTTTATCAAATAACACATCCAATGATACAAGCAAACGTGAACTATTCACCCTTGTACATTCTCTTAGTGCCTGTCTTACAGGTGCTGTTGCCCATCCTAGTGCTCCTATGCATTGCTTCCCAGCACCTGCAGTATTGTTGGTAGAAGACTACTATCACTCGTGAGGGGGGACTACAGATGGTCTCACAGGATTCCCTCATGCCGCTCTGGGCCTTCAGGACCCAGGTTCATACTACACCAGCTTGGCATGGGCGACAACAGTCTGTACTGGCTGGCTGAGAAACTATAGCAAGGTGTTACGGCCAGGTGAGGAGGGGGTCTCAGACTCCCCTCTCGCCCTTCCTCTTATTTGACCACAATAGGGTTTATTTTTTTAAACAGTGGTTGTGCATACCACCTCAGTGAGTGTTTTACCTTTTTCCTTTTATGTGATAGTGAAGGAACCAATCGGACAGATTTTCTTGAGTTTAAGCAAGAAAGAGGTAAGTTTATTATACTTAACACTCTAACCAGATTTAAAAATATTTAAAAATACTAAAAGTATGCCTCACATTCACACATACATTCACACAAGAATCACACGCACACAAATAGATTAGATTTGGTGACTGGCTTAAAGTCCAGAATAAATGGAATTTAAATACAGTCTGTAAATCCAGTAGTCCTGGGCTGAAGCTGTATTCTTGAAGTCCTCACTGGTCAAAGTGTATTTTGGCTGGCTTGTTTTGCTCTTGGTTTTCCTGGAGGCAGAATCTGTAGTTGGTTCTCTTCCCCTCGTTGCTGGCTGTAGCAGTCTGTAGGCTTGGAGGATCCCCCAGTCGCAGACAATTTTCACTTGATGTTTTCTGGGAAGAGAGAGGGAGACAGGGGGGGCAGCAGCCTTCTGTGCTGTCGTACACCCAGTTACTGCCTGCCTGTGTAATAAAAAAATGTTTCTTCAGAGATGAACAGGTGGTCACATGGCTCTTCTCAATCCCCCTTTGTTTCTAATGAGGTTTTTATGGAATTTTCTAATGAAATTCAAGGTTCTACATGCCTGAGGATGTCCATTCATACTTGGAGGGGGTTGGCTCTTTCAAAGTCAATGGATGGGAATGGCCTTTACGGCCATGCTAATGAAACCATTCTAGGTAATTCAATCACAGAGCAAGCCATTGTCCTGGCTGGGCTTCTTGTTAGATTTTTTGTCTCCAGTTCAATCTCTTGGTATTTCAGATATAAATGGCAATGGTCATCTTGGCTGCTAGTTTTAAAAAAGTTACTTGTAGGGTTTTTTTTCTATTATAAGTCTAAGATAAGTTTCCAACTGATGAAATTAATATGTCCATATTCCCCATTTGGCATATAGGGTTTTCCTGACAAAGGGCCCTGGTGGAGTGGTAGGAGCATTAATGCTGTCACCCTAAGAGAGCAGCAGATTTGTGCTCCGTGGTGCCGCTGCCTCTCCCACGAGGAGGCACCTCAGCAAACCTAGTAATCTTGCTGGAGCACAGATTGTTGGAATGTTGCAAGAACCTGAATGCCCTTTGAGCATTGAGATCTGCAACCATGATAGCAGCAGTCTGAGCCTGAATGGCAGTAAGCATGGATCTCATGACCTCCATCTGAGTTTCCACTGCAGCACTGAGATATTGGGTCTCTTCTACAGTGGAAGCTGAAACATTAGCCACTAGATACATCACAGCTGGGTGCCCTAGTGCTGTCATGGAGTTGGCCACCACTTCCACAGTGGAAAGGGTAGACTTCAAACTCTATGCGATGCCCTCTGCCAAGTTAGGGACAGACACCTCCATGTTCCTTGATAGCGACACGAGGCTGTCTGGCACACCTGCAAATGCACCAAGCATCTTGGTGTGCATGCTCATCAGTGTTCTCCCGCATGCCAGCTCATCGAAGTTCTCATCCAAGTTCCATGCAGCAGAACTCGTCTACGACATCACCCTCCGGTGAGTTGCACATGAACTATCCTTTCCCACTGGCCTGGCTTCAGCCACTCATGTTAGGTAATTCACCACGTGCAGACTCTGACTCTATATTAGCTTCCTAAGGTATGCAAAGTGCCAGTATTTGAGCTGTTGACTGCAAGTGACCGGCCTCTTCATCAGTGCTGTGCTGTGGTTTGGAAAGCAAGAGGTCCAAGGTCACACCGGGCTGAATTTTACTAGCCCCTCGACGTCGGGGGTCATGGTTGGGGGGCCCATAAAATAGTTACAAGAGCGGCCCACAATGACCGCCAACGCAGACAAGGCCCTGCCGCATTTTACCAGCGGCAGCGAGGCCTCGGTGTGGCCTCCCCTGCCGCTCGTCAGCAGGGCCTTCATTTATCGATTAAAATGAATGGAAATAAATTTAAATCCACTTACCTTGTCCCTGCGGCCATCCCACACCAATATTACGGCCGCCCTGCGCCTTTGGAACTCCGGAGTTCCAAGGTGTGACACTGGTGGGGAGAGGGAACAGTGAAATCTTTCCTTCGGGATGGGTGTAGGAGCAGGGGAAACTGCTTTGGTTGTGGGGATGGTGGGAAGGGGTTGAGGATCAAATGTTCTGAAGGTAGTTGTTTGTTGTTTGGAAAATTGGTTTTCGGGGGTAGAGGTAATTTTATTTATTGAGGACTCATTGGAGGGGGTTAGGAGAGGTGATGCAAAGTTTGAATAAAATTTTATTTCAAAGATTTGTGCGGCAGGACCTTTTAAACATTTAAATTTACATGAAGGGCTTGTAGCCCTTTAAAAATGGCGCCTGCGTGGTGGCGCCAGATGCCATTTCCGGAGCAGCCGCCCCCTCTACGTCATTGGGGGCAGCCGCTCTGCCCCCTCCATTTAAATGAGCCCCCGCACTCCGCAACCGTGCATCTGCGTCAGTGGACCGCCGGGATGAGAGCCCACCATCTCCAGCTTGCACATCATGTCATACATCAAGATGAAGGTGAGCTGCAAGTTGAGAAGGGGCATAACGCAGGAATATACCATCATTCTTAATATTCTCAGCAACACCGGATGCCATAGACTCTGTTACTGCTGACCCAGTGATGTGGAGAAACATCTCCTCTATAGGGCTTAGGAACTACAGGCATCTTTGTCCCTGATTGGTTCTACTCTGCTCCTTGCGGTTATGGTCACCTTGTCTTGCAAGAGACAGGAAAGAATGTAATTAATTGTGTTGCACTGTGTTTTGGTGATGTGCCTGTCATAGCTGAATAGCTGGAGGTATGCCGAGGCAGCAGGAGCTGGGTGTGAGACTAACATATTGGCTTGTGTGTGAGGGCGAGTTGGAGTATCTGGATGTTAGGCCTGAGTCCTGACTATTAGGGACTGGTGATGCGAGTGATGGGGTTATGGGGAATTCTACAGCATGACAGGTTGGTGGTGTGGTGAATAGAAGATGTCCTTTGAAGATGTATTCACTGACCTTGACCATCTCTGCGAGATTATTAAACTTATGGCATTGCTGCCTGGTCCTCAAGGTCCGATTCCAGGAATTAACCTCCCTGGCTCCCTGCTCCCACTCCCTTCTGAGGGCTTACCTTGAGGGCCTCCTGGTCACCCACATGACCTCTCTCCTCCTGTCAACTTTGGCCCTATGTACAGATATTGACAGACTGAGAGATTATTTGAAAAGAACTCTTTAGTTCTACACATCCAGTTGGTGTGTCTGCACCGAGGTTGTTGCTAGGGAAGAATCTAATGAGCACGTTGATGGTGAGGGCCTTGCCGATAGTGGTGCTGTTGAAGGTCAGGGAGGTGGCTGGGATTTTGTTTGTTTGAGATGATGGTTACCTGGTACTTATGTGGTATAAACGTTACTTGCCATTTGTCAGCCCAAGCCTGGATGTTATCTAGCACCTACAGTAGGCTGGCATGGCATGGTAACAGATGTCTCAGTCAGGATAGTGACAATAAGGCTACATCCTTAAAGCCATGACTGCAATAGGTTGAGAGGTGAATGAAGAGGAAAATAAAACTGGCAAAGAGAAAATATGAGAATAGAATGGCATTAACATAAAAGGCAACCCCAAATTTTATATGTAAATAGTAAAGGGAAGTACTTAAACCCTTAAATCAAATTGCCCCTAAATTCTAATAAACCTTTTCAAATGACAATAATGGTGTGCAGTCTGATAATGATACTTGCAGTACGCTTGTGCTCAGCACCTTTCTGGATCTGATAGTATTTTTAAATCTCTTGGCCGGTTGCCGGTGGAGCTCGCGCCTCCTGGCAGTATTGTGACGCGGGAGGAGGAGTCACCGATGATGATGATGAGGCGAAGGTGAAACCGCGGACAGTTATTGTCCTCTTCCTGCTCTTAAGCCGGCATCATGTGGCTCGCCATGGCTGTATTGTCGGCGCTGCCGTTCGCCTTTTTCGATTTCTGGTATTTCTTGCGTGGGGTCATGGTATTCCTGGTCACTTCATTCGAGGCTCCTGTGAAGGATTTCCTGAAGGAGCAAACGGTTCGCGGTAAGGAGGAAAGGAGAGCTGCGCCGGCTCATTGCACCAGGGCGGCGGAAGCTCGAGCTCAGCTTCGCCCTCATTGATTTGGAATCGCCGGAAACCCACTATCACAGGGCCGGCAGCGGAGGATTTTCACTGCTTTTCTTATCTATGTAAAATAACGCGCTTTTCCCGCCAGCCTTACCGAGGCCTATTAGCTGATAGCCTTTAATCTAACGAGGTTGTGGTCACTGTGAACCCATTTGAAGGGCAACAGTAATGGTGGTATTAGCAACCCACAATACGGTGCGGCTGAAACCGGCCTATCTTTGGCAATTACAGCTGGAGGCAGATTTTCCCAAAGGAAATTGGCCAAAAAGCAGGACATAATCAAATTTCTCCTGAGAAAAACATGGTTCCAATGTTGGTGTGTTGCCATTACACAACAGCATATTATCATTCTCTGAAATTATTTGATAAATGGAGAGGTGTCTATTTTATATAACATAATGGCCCAGATTTTGCAGTCAGCAGCAGAGGAAGGGCACTCGCCGCTCATCTCAAATAAAGCAGCCCACAAGGATCTAGTGAACTCTGTAGCATGGTTTCCACCTTTCCTGATGGCAGTTTAAATCTGGCATCAAATCATGAAGATGTCTTGATGTGCAACAGCAATGATGCCAACAAGCAGGTAAGCAAACATTGAAGTATTCACACACATCAAACCAGAAGTTAAAAACACTTAAGATCCTTCACTTTTAATAACTGTTAGATAGCAAAATACATGGGTATAATTGAATTCAGATAGAAGCTAAAATAAAGATAAATTTTGAAAAAGATAAACTATATTTTTTAAAAGTATGTGGAACTTGTGGAGAAATGACATTCCACAAATATAAAATTAGCTTTTCAGGGCTAGTGAGGGTGGTTAGCAGTAATTTGAAGTTAGTACGCTATTAAAAAATCCAGTTACATCTCTTCAAGTTTATAATTTTTTCAAGGGTTTTTATGGCAAGACTTAACAGCATAAGAGTAGAAGTTCTTGTCAATTCATAAGATTTCTCATTGATTGCATTCTGCAGGTGTCTCAACAGCACACACTCTGGGGAAATGTAGAAATACTGACAGCAACTTCTGAATTGCAGATGTGTGAACTCCAGAAGTTTTTGCCAGTGAACCGACGCTTCGGATAGTGTGCTGTTGTAGTCCCCGCAGACTGCAATCAATTAGAAATGATTGAACTGACAAGAATTTCCACATTTACGCATTAGTCTCAATCTAAAAACTTCTGGAAAACGTTACATCTTGTTGAATGAGGTGTAACTGAATTTTTAAAGGCGTTCTAAGTTCATAATTACTGCTGAACAACCTCTGTGGCCCTGAAAAGCTAATTTTATATTTCTGGAATTTCAAGTTTCTCCATTGATATTTCCTCATTTTTAATATTTTTTTCTAAGTTTGATATTTCAGCTTCTACCTTAATCCCATGTGTATGTACTAATTTTTATTTTGCTCTCAGTAAAATACTATTAAAAAGTGAAGGATAAGCTGTGCTTTTAACTTCCTGACTTGCTGTCAATGTGATTGGCTGTTTATGCTGCTTGATGATATCGCTGTTGCTGGAGGGCCCCTTGACCCCAGGCCAGATTCAAATTAAACAGCGCAGTGGTTAGCACCGCAGCCTCATAGCTCCAAGGACCCGGGTTCAATTCTAGGTACTGACTCTGCGGAGTTTGCAAGTTCTCCCTGTGACAGCATGGGTTTTCGCCGGGTGCTCCGGTTTCCTCCCACCGCCAAAGACTTGCAGGTGATAGGTAAATTGGCCATTGTAAATTGCCCCTAGTGTAGGTAGGTGGTAGGAAATATGGGATTACTGTAGGGTTAGTATAAATGGGTGGTTCTTGGTCGGCACAGACTCGGTGGGCCGAAGGGCCTGTTTCAGTGCTGTATCTCTAAATAAAATAAAATAAAATGTCTGGAAAGGTGAAATCCACACCACAGAACTGGCTGGATATTTGTGGGCAATTTTCTTCCAGGACAGCAGCAGGTACTGTTGTTTTGCTGACCACAAAATGGGTGCAATATACACAACCAACAAATTCAGTGAGAATCACCTGGCCTCCTGCTGATCGTTGTATTTAGAGATAATTAAGTCAAAGAACAAAGAACAGTACAGCACAGGAACAGGCCATTCGGCCCTCCAAGCCTGCGCCGATCTTGATGCCTGCCTAAATTAACACCTTCTGCAATTCCGGGGCCCATATCCCTCTATTCCCTTCCTATTCATATATTTGTCAAGATGTCTCTTAAATGTCGCTATCGTATCTGCTTCCACCACCTCCCCTGGCAGCAAGTTCCAGGCACTCACCACCCTCTGTGTAACAAACTTGCCTCGCACATCCCCTCTAAACTTTGCCCCTCGCACCTTAAACCTATGTCCCCTAGTAACTGACTCTTCCACCCTGGGAAAAAGCTTCTGACTATCCACTCTGTCCATGCCGCTCATAACTTTGTAAACCTCTATCATGTCGCCCCTCCACCTCCATCGCTCCAGTGAAAACAATCAGAGTTTTTCCAACCTCTCCTCATAGCTAATGCCCTCCAGACCAGGCAACATCCTGGTAAACCTCCTCTGTACCCTCTCCAAAGCCTCCACGTCCTTCTGGTAGTGTGGCGACCAGAATTGCATGCAATATTCTAAGTGTGGCCTAACTAAAGTTCTGTACAGCTGTAACATGACTTGCCAATTTTTATACTCTATGCCCCGACCGATGAAGGCAAGCATGCTGTATGCCTTCTTGACTACCTTATCCACCTGCGTTGCCACTTTCAGTGACCTGTGGACCTGTACGCCCAGATCTCTCTGCCTGTCAATACTCCTAAGTGTTCTGCCATTTACTGTATACCTCCCACCTGCATTAGACCTTCCAAAATGCATTACCTCACATTTGTCCGGATTAAACTCCAGTTTTAATATTAAAGCATATGGATAAACAGTGGACTGTAGGAATACATTGGAGAATGTTTAAGAGGAAAACAATAATATCTCAGTATTAATACTTCACCTTATAAGGTGTGGATTCTGCTGACCGCTCAGGTTAATCTTTAAATAGAGATCCTGACATGAAAGACTTCTCAACATAAATTTGGGATACTTAGAATGCCTATTTTTTTTTTTATGCACAGTATTTGAGAATTGCCTACAATAATTTAATGGGTCTTTGTTCTGGTCACTTACACATTTTGTTTATCTTGTTCTGTAATTCCTGGACGGCCTCCTAACCTTCAAGCTGCTCCTGTTAGCTTGATATTGTCTGTAAATTTGACTAGATCGGAATGAGTTTCTGAATCTAAGTTATTAATGTAAATTAGATGTAGTAGCGATCCCAACAGTGATTCATTCTTGAGGCACGCCAGTAAAATTCCCCACCCCTAAGCTGCAATAAGTCCTCTAGCTGCTCAACTTTAATTCTGTTCTGACTTGATATCTAAGGTTTGTGGGGGTGGACTGGAAAATGTCACAAGTGCAACATTCCATTGTGATGGTCCACAAGAGGCAATTCCATTCAAATGTTCTACAGATGGTCAAACTGTATAAGAAACACACACTGTATATGTCTTTATTGTTCTAAAAACTGTTTTGTGTCTTAAATTGTTTTTATGTATTCTATGAAGTACATCTGATTGGTTTTAGCCTTTATGTATTGTTCTTATGGTTTAATACTTATTGCCTTTTGGAGAAGTCAGCCTAGATTTAATGGCTAGCAATTATATAAAAAGTTTGAACTGTATGTAAGAGCAAAAAATGTGCAAAGACCTGTCCTCCTCAGGGAATAATGTAGTTGAATAATGAGTATGTATACCTGACCAAAAGTTGTAAATTTGGGTGTGCTGATGACGGTAGATAAACGCATCAAGTAATATGGTACTGAGATACACTTTGTCTTGAGTCAAGAGATTGATATTGGGAAAATTTTGTGGAATTACAGTTGGCTTCATTGCATTTGTATGAACAGGATTGGGCTCAATTCTTGAAGTAGCCTGTTAATAGATTCATGTGAAGAATTTCTACTTAAAATGCCACATGGGATGAAGAGAGCACTGTATATATGGAAGTTCCAGAGGCATTCAATAAGGTGCCTCATAAAAGGCTTTTTTTTTAAAAAAAAGGGTATATTGTAAATGAGGAAATGTTGCATCATAGAAAGTTGGGTGACAGAGAAGAAACATAGCAATAAGGTAAAGGGGTGCAGCTCAGGTTGGAGAATGGTTGGAGTAATGTACTTTCAGTCATTGCTGGGTCCTCTTTTGTTCTCGGTACATATGAATGATTTGAACTTGGTGCTTTTTGTGGCCATCTCAAGTGCCTTTGCATGGTACCTACCTCGGCTGACAGATCGCCATTCTGCAGCTATTGATGTGCATGCATTCATTCAGCGAACAAAGGGTTTTTCTGGATTCTTCCTCCTCCTGCATTGATAGTTGCTGAGATTTTTGTCTGCTGTTACTACTACTACTACTACCAGGACTATGAGTTGTGTAAAGATTTGGATCTGTCCGGAGGAGAAAGCTCAAGATTTATTTTTGTAAGTGATGATTGTCAGTTGAGTCATTTACATTCCTGGTATTCTAAAGAAAACAAGGCCTTTGAGGAAAATTTCAAACCATTCAATGCCATTGGTGCTGTAAATGACGCTTCCTGTTAATGCTTTTCTATTTTTGTCTGAATAAATTGCCTATGGGGTCAACTTGTATTTTAGTTTTCTTTTTTATAAAATCAAGTTACTTATAAAATGCATGCAACTTTGATTTTGAACATTCCAAACATTTGCACCAGGTCCATTTCATGTCAATACTGTGGTTGATGTTTCTTCCCCATGCAGCTTCTCACTTTCATCGCATAAATTGCCTATGTGTGCAAATTGTGTTTTAGATTTTAGCTAGCTTTGTACAAAATAAATGAACTATAACCAGCTTATAAATAGGAAAGTCAATTAGGATTCTGAAAATACATGCTGATGTTGAATATCTGTCAGGGGGAGTCCCATCTAAGTTAATGGATCCTGTAAAGTTCTCCTCACCACATTGCTTATAGGTGTAAATAACCACTACAATTTTGAGACCACTTATTGTTTTCAACATATAAATTTGGAAAACTCATTGGAGCTGTAATTTTCATATTTCCTTTAATAGGTATTTTAGTAATATATTTGGGTTGACACAGATCCTTTTCTAACAGCATCATGTTTATTCTGCTACCTATATTCTAGGTATTGTGCTCTTGCAAGACATCGACTTCCTGGGCCATATGAATAATTCTAGATACTTGCGGGAGTGTGACTTTGCCAGGTATTTATCATTATGCTAAATTAAATGGGATTGTGTCAGAAATGGGCATTTAAGACATTAATAATTCCAGAAGAGATGTATCTGAGCAACTGTCAGCAGGCAAGGAAGAAGAATCCAGGAAAACCCTTTGATTGTTGAATGACTGCACATCAAAGCTAGGGAGTAGATACAGAATTCTCTTTCAGGGACAATATTTTATTGGTATGATGGATGTATATGTAGAAAACATTAGCATAACCCTTCTGCTGCCAGTCAGCAAGATCATAATAGAACTGACAACTGTTTCCTGAGACAAAATCTCAGTAGATTTGACATTGAGTTCAGCCTATGTAAGTGACAGCCTGTTCTGACATCTGCTTAATTTCTAATTGTGGAAAAATATCTTGGAAAACAGTTGAAGTAGAAACTTGGCAGTTTAATTATTGCTGGCCATAAGGGTCATATATGGACAGTCATCCCTGTTTCAGATGGATATAGTCCATAAGTACAAAACTGCTCATAATTTGGCATGGACTGGCAAGCTCACTTAAGGGTTCACAGGATGGTTGGCATGAGAGATGGAAAATGTCACAGGAGTGTTCTTCAGAGGTAGTGGCTGAGGTACCTTATTGGGTATTAGTAGGGGATGTATTACTCTCAATGTAACTATAATATGACCTAGGAGTGTGGGATGCTATCTCTGTCTGCTTCAGTAGTAACAGCCTTCATGTTTGCAAAATTTGCTTTAAAAAATCATGACTAATAATAGAAGCCTAATATTTATTTGCAAAAAAAAACTCTGGCTGATTTATAATTTTAGTACATTTTATCTTGGTTTGCTTAAAGTAACAATTGCCTTTCATTTTAAATTCTACAAAATGATGACTAGTCTTCAAAGACAGTGTGTTAGGGCATGCCCTGATTGAACGTACTGTTTTATATGTGAAAGCCTTAATAATCAGATGAAACATATTTTGAATAAAAGGTACTTTTTGCTTGTCTTTAATTGTTGTTCTTACACTATTAACAGATAACTAATTTTTACAGTATTTTGTGTATGACAAGAATGATTGTAATTTTTGTTTTAATTGCTCCTCTTTTTGAGTTCTGCCATCCACAGTAGCATGGCTCATTAAGTCATGTGTTCATTGGATGTGTCAGTACAAAATTACTTCAGTCATATCCTACCTGTTTTGCTGGGCTTTGGGGAAAGAAAGATATTGGCTGCATGGTTTCCTTGGATACCTTAATATAAAATGGTTGACTCAGCAGCTTGTAAGTCAACCAGATTTTATTTTTCAATATTTAATTATCATTTAAAGATGATATGTGTGGCAATTAAATGTAATGTTTCAAATGGGGAACTTGCTATTTCAAGTTCTAGGAAACTGTGCAATGTTCTGGCTAAAAATGCTATGCTAACCTGAATATTTTGCTTGGCTATTGCAGTTAACTAACGCGGCGCAGTGGTTAGCACTGCAGCCTCACAGCTCCAGGGACCCGGGTTCGATTCTGGGTACTGCCTGTGTGGAGTTTGCAAGTTCTCCCTGTGTCTGCGTGGGTTTTCTCCGGGTGCTCCGGTTTCCTCCCACAAGCCAAAAGACTTGCAGGTTGATAGGTAAATTGGCCATTATAAATTGTCACTAGTATAGGTAGGTGGTAGGGAAATATCGGGACAGGTGGGGATGTTTGGTAGGAATATGGGATTAGTGTAGGATTAGTATAAATGGGTGGTTGATGGTCGGCACAGACTTGGTGGGCCGAAGGGCCTGTTTCAGTGCTGTATCTCTAATCTAATCTAATCGAAAGATGTGTTCATAATGGTTATCTGATTTGTTTTTTTCACTTTTTTGTTTACTGCACAGTGCATCTGTATCACTAGTATAAGATATCTGGCTTGTAGTGAAAATGTGTCGAATTTCTTCCATTTTTGGGTTAGGTTAGATCTGCAGGTTAAACCACAAACGCTTTAGAGCCAAGTCAGGAAGTGTGCTGTGTTGAAGCTTAAATGTGTGGTGCTGCATCGTGTTGGAAGGAAGCCAGTTTAGGCCTGCAATTTCCTACATGATAAACTCTTAATCTTGGGAGTGGTGTGCAGTCGATGCAAACTGGCTGCTTCCCCACAGGGAGAAAAGGAAAATCAGCTGATATGTCAATTATGTGATGAAGGCCAAGGAGAATGCCTACAGTCTTAACCAGGGCAATTGAAAGAAATAGGAGAATAATATATTAAAATAGGAACAAAGAATGAAAAAAATATATAATTCTGAGCTGTGAGCTTTACTCAGGAAGTAGCAGTGTTCAGTTGCATTATACTGAACAGGCCAGTACACAGGTTTTAGTGACTTTATTTTCACATAATCTCAGGAAATTAAGATGTTTTTACCCGTTGGCACTGGATGATGAGCCTTTAGAAAATATCTTACAAGGGCAGAGTGTAAAATGAGTTTCTGATTCACTATCGGCAATTTTGCTCCTGCCCAAGATGAATTTGTACTCTTTCCACCTGCCACTCACCACCCCCCACAAACACCACATGGTGCCAAAGACTCAACAATTTAGCTTGATGCCAACAGGTCAGAGACACCAGCATTAGCTAGTGCTACGATCTCTTTTACACCTCTTGATGCTCCAAGTTAACTGACACGGAGCAGTACCAATTGAATGATGGCATCAGTCTGTACCAAGGCATTGTCATCGCTGACAAGCAGCAAGTTATACGCAAGTCAGGTGGATTTTCTCTGATCCCTCCAAGATGGTAACTATTGATCTAGTAAAATGGTATTGTCCTCTGACTTAAGCCCCTTGATTTAGTGCTCGCAGCTTCAACTGGAACAATATCACTGAAGCAACCAATAACCTCCTGAGGGACATTAAAAGCAAGCATAAATATCTATCTTGGACCATTGGATATATCCTGGGGAAAAAAAAGCTTGAAGCAAATCCAGCTTTGTGTATCTCCTCACTGATGGAAATGGATGCCTCATCTTTAATTACATAAGCATAGTTCTTAGCCTTGCTATTTTCAGTGGGACCTCCTTCATCAGAGATCCTCTAAGGAGGAATCTTTAAGGAAAATAAGAGTCTGGCATCATTCCCCAGGCTACATTCAGGGAACCTTGGAGCACATTAGTCATGAAATGTACTCCTGAAATGTAATTCCCTGAACAAAATTGTCACTAATTTTACAGAATCACTTGGATGGACTAGCTAGAACCCCAAAACCAGTGGCGGTTCAAGAGCCTGCTGTAGAATGTCCTCATCTACTTACAGGTACTTCGGGACATAGTTCCATTCAGGGAGAAGAAGGGGCAGGGGGGAAAAGAGCAGCATAAGGAAATATTGACCAGGGCACATATTAGACCAAAGTTCAAAGTATGCAGAGTATGAGCTGCCCAAAGCCTCAGTGTACTGGCTCCAGAGGTTCCGAAACCTAGAATGGAATCCTTCCACTGATGTTTGAATAACCAAAGCAAGCAGATTTTAATGGATTCCTTATGGCTGCATACAGTCTACTCTTATTAATTCAAAATATTTTTTTCCTCTCAATTCAAATTATCCAATAGTTCAAATTAGCAATTTTTGAAGAAGAGGAGTAGTTAGTATTTAAAGACAATGGTCACAACTGACCTGGTTCACTGATCAAGTGCAAGGGAAGTGTAGATTTTAAGGAAAATGAGGAAGTGATCTAAGATAGCTGTGTTATAGATAGAAATCTCTGAGGTGGCAAGGAATCTCGATGGTAAGGGGCTTGGTGAGGGAATTCACTGGAAGGTGAGGTTGAGAGAGTACAGGAATATGGAAAAATTGGAGGAGAGTGAGTGAGGGGAATTAAATTGAAAGTTGAAATCATAAAGGCTGAGGATTCACTTGATGTGGAGTGGTGGGGCCTTGGGGTGGTGTTTATGGGGAAGAGAGGAGAAAATTACCAGAGGACTTTGGAGGGCTGTAGATGAGACGAACGTTGAAGTGGAAGTAAGAGGATGAGATGCTCAAAGTGGAAAATGATGCCCCAGAAGTATGGGGACAGATTGAGATTAGACCTAGCCTTGCCATTACTATGATGGCTAGAGATGGGCATGTGTCGGTGAAGTTGTCTATTGGGCATTATAAGGTAGAAAGGGTCATCATCTGTGAGCCAGGTTTCAGTAAGACCAATGATGTCAGTGGACCCATTTAGGATAATGTCTTAGATGATGTGAACCATATTTGTAAGGGAGCTGACGTCTTAACAGAGTGGACAGATAGTAGGAGATCTTTGGAGATGATGAGTGGAGAGTAGAGCCAGAGAGAAGTGGAATAGTGAGGAGTTTGTTCCTAGAGGGAGGTTGGGTGGACATGCTTGTGCCAAGCTAAGGGAATAAAACTGAGAGTTATTACTATAGGAGAGTAAGTGGCAGGAACCATGTTGATGGAGCAGTGGATGTTTAGAACAGAGCAGAGGAAAGTGGTGGATCCCAATCAGGAAGAACTCAATCATAGGGGATGGGTGGAAAAAATGCAGTGGAAGAGTAGTAGTGAGTCGTTTGAGGTCTCGGGTAGTTGGAAGGCAGATAACGGTAGGGACCAAGTAAATAGCCAATGGAGCAAGCTGGAACCAAGAGTATGAGAGGAAAATTGTGCACAAAAATATGAAAGAAGAACTTGGAACCAAGTGGCGCAGTGGTTAGCACCGCAGCCTCACAGCCCCAGCGACCCGGGTTCAATTCTGGGTACTGCCTGGTGTGGAGTTTGCAAGTTCTCCCTGTGTTTGCGTGGGTTTTCTCCGGGTGCTCCGGTTTCCTCCCACAAGCCAAAAGACTTGCAGGTTGGTAGGTAAATTGGCCATTATAAATTGCCCCTAGTATAGGTAGGTGGTAGGGAAATATAGGGACAGGTGCGGATGTGGTAAGAATATGGGATTAGTGTAGGATTCGTATAAATGGGTGGTTGATGGTCGGCACAGACTCCGTGGGCCGAAGGGCCTGTTTCAGTGCTGTATCTCTAAACTAAACTAAAACTAAATCAGAATGTACATGGAGTACATACAGGCAATCTGACTACATGTTACAGAATAGGTACAGTCTTTCAGACTATTGACAGCGGCACAAGTCCTTGCTTAATTTTTTGCCTCACTTCTACCAGAAAAACAGCAAAGTCAGAGAGCGATTTCTTGCCTGTGGTGTTCAAATTATTCTGATGCAGGTAAAATCAAAATTTACTCAATCACAAGTGATTTGAGAGTTCATTCCTGATTTGTGGTGTGCACAACCAGCACATAATTGATATTTTGTAGTCATTGTCAGTTGTCATGTTTAGACTACCAGTGATCAAACTAATGCAGATTTTCAGTTATTTTCTCATCTTGAATCATGGTCTTCAGAGATTTTGTTTTTATTCATTCATGGGATGTGGGCGTCACTGGCCAGGCCAGCATTTATTGCCCATCCCTAATTGCCCTTGAGAAGGTGGTGGTGAGCTACCTTCTTGAACTGCTGCAGTCCGTGTGAGGTAGGTACACCCACAGTGCTGTTAGGAAGGGAGTTCCAGGATTTTGACCCAATGCCAGTGAAGGAACGGCGATATAGTTCCAAGTCAGGATGGTGTGTGACTTGGAGGGGAACTTGCAGGTGGTGGTGATCCCATGCATCTGCTGCTCTTGTCCTTCGAGGTGGTAGAGGTCGCAGGTTTGGAAGGTGCTGTCTAAGGAGCCTTGGTGCGTTGCTGCAGTGCATCTTGTAGATGGTACACACTGCTGCCACTGTGTGTCGGTGGTGGAGGGAGTGAATGTTTGTGGTTGGTTTGCCAATCAAGCGGGCTGCTTTGTCCTGGATGGTGTTGAGCTTCTTGAGTGTTGTTGGAGCTGCATCCATCCAGGCAAGTGGAGAGTATTCCATCACACCTCTGACTTGTGCCTTGTAGATGGTGGACAGGCTTTGGGGAGTCGGGAGGTGATTTACTCGCCGCAGGATTCCTAGCCTCTGACCTGCTCTTATAGCCACAGTATTTATATGGCTACTCCAGTTCAGTTTCTGGTCAATGGTAGCCTCTAGGATGTTGATAGTGGAGGATTCAGCAATGGTAATGCCATTGAATGTCAAGGGGAGATGGTTAGATTCTCTCTTGTTGGAGATGGTCATTGCCTGGCACTTGTGTGGCATGAATGTTACTTGCCACTTATCAGCCCATGCCTGGATATTGTCCAGGTCTTTCTGCATTTCTACAGTATTTGAGGAGTCGCGAATGGTGCATAACATCAGCGAACATCCCCACTTCTGACCTTATGTTTAAGGTGAGGGGCGGGAGGTTTAAGGGGGATTTGAGGAAGAACGTTTTTATCCAGAGGGTTGTGACGGTCTGGAATGCCCTGCCTGGGAGGGTGGTAGAGGCAGGTTGCCTCACATCCTTTAAAAAGTACCTGAATGAGCACTTGGCACGTCATAACATTCAAGGCTATGGGCCAAGTGCTGGCAAATGGGATTAGGTGGACAAGTCAGGTGTCTTTAATGCATCGGTGCAGACTCGATGGGCCTCTTCTGCACTGTATTACTCTGTGATTCTGTGATTATGATTGAAGGCAGGTCATTGATGAAGCAGCTGAAGATGGTTAGGCCTAGGACACTACCCTGAGGAACTCCTGCAGTGATGTCCTGGAGCTCAGATGATTGACCTCCTACAACCACAGCCATCTTCCTTTGTGCTAGGTATGACTCTAACCACCAGCGAGTTTTCCCATTGACTCCAGTTTTGCTAGGGCTCCTTGATGCCATACTCAGTCAAATGCTGCCTTGATGTTGAGGGCAGTCACTCTCACCTCACCTCTTGAGTTCAGCTCTTTTGTCTAAGTTTGAACCAAGGCTGTAATGAGGTCAGATGCTGAGTGGCCCTGTCGGAACCCAAACTGGGTATCATTGAGCAGGTTATTGCTAAGCAAGTGCTGCTTGATGGCACTGTTGATGACACCTTCCATCACTTTGCTGATGATTGAGAGTGGACTGATGGGGCGGTAATTGGCCGGGTTGGACTTGCCCTGCTTTTTGTGTACAGGACAGACCTGGGCAATTTTCCACATTGCCGGGTAGATGCCAGTGTTGTAGCTGTACTGGAACAGCTTGGCTAGGGGTGCGGCAAGTTCTGGAGCATAGGTCTTCAGTACTATTGTCGGAATATTGTCAGGACCCATAGCCTTTGCAGTATCCAGTGTCCTCAGTAGTTTCTTGATGTCATGTGGAGTGAATCGAATTGGCTGAAGTCTGGCATCTGTGATGCTGGGGACTTCAGGAGGGGGCCCGAGATGGATCATCAACTCAGCACTTCTGGCTGAAGATTGTTGCAAATGCTTCAAAGGCCTTATCTTTCGCACTGATGTGCTGGGCTCCCCCATCATTGAGGATGGGGATATTTGTGGAGCCACCTCCTCCAGTTAGTTGTTTAATTGTCCACCACCATTCACAGCTGGATGTGGCAGGACTGCAGAGCTTAGATCTGATCCGTTGGTTATGGGATCGCTTAGCTCTGTCTATCGCATGCTGCTTATGCAGTTTGGCATGCACGTAGTCCTGGATGGTAGCTTCACCAGGTTGACACCTCATTTTGAGGTCTGCCTGGTGCTGCTTCTGGCATGCCCTCCTGCACTCTTCATTGAACCAGGGTTGGTCTCCTGGCTTGATGGTAATGGTAGAGTGGGGGATATGCCAAGCCATGAGGTTACAGATTGTGGTTGAGTACAATTCTGCTGCTGCTGATGGCCCACAGCACCTCATGGATGCCCAGTTTTGCATTGCTAGATCTGTTCAAAATCTATCCCATTTAGCACGGTGATAGTGCCACACAACACGATGGATGGTATCCTCAATGGGAAGCTGCTTCTAACAAATTAAGTCTTCAGCCTTATGCCAATTGATTAATTGCCCACCAAATATTTGCATCAGCTCTACTTTTCTGATGTAGTCCAGGTTTTCTTTAACAAGATGTCAGGATTATTTCAAAACTCTTGCTTAGAGATAAATCTGATTTGAATCCAAGTGTTTACTCCAGAACTTTGTACATTTGTGAATAATGCTGGAATTGTTTCAGGATGCTCCTCAAATTAAATTTAATGTATTTTCCAGGATCTCCCTCTATATCCGCAATGGTCTATTCCGTGTAACAAGAAAGTTAAAAGTTCATATGGTGCTCGGTGCCGCAACCATTCGATATAGACGATCTCTGCATTTGTTTGAACAATTCAAGATTCGGTCTCGAGTAAGTTGGTACTTTCTCTTTAACAGCAAAGAATACTGAGTCAAGATGATTATATTGAATTATATTTTTACTTTTCATCATGGTTCTCACATGTAATTGCAGAAAGTTTCCTCACACTAAGCAGCAAGAGACTGACTGTGCCTCGCTAATGTGGAGCTGGCTTTTATAACAGCTGGTGCTCAGCAGCCCATCTGCATTGGGCTGTCTGCCATGTTGGCAGGAATTGTAATACCATACCATGCAATGCACAATTTACCCGTAAGATGCAGATGTGTTTAAGCTGACCGGACCTTTTTAAGCTCACATTTTTGAGGTCAGTCGCAGTTTAATTGTTGGTTAATAAAGAAAGTTTCCAGATTGGAAGGTGCTTGTAAATTTCCAGATCCAGGTCAGGAACAAAAGCATAAAATAATTGCTTTTCCTATTGTCATGCAGGCCCCCACCTGCCCAGAATGAGGCACATAGATTTCGACACATGGACATTAAATTTTAAAATTGTTGCTGTGAAGAAAAGAAGGCGTATTACAAGGGGTTGCCAAGCCCCTGGTCTGGAAAGACATTTTTTTTTCATACTAGCAGACAGTGTTGGAACAAAGGAACCAGTCCTTGCCCCAATACACAGAAGAAACTTGGTCAAACCAGTCGGTCGCATGACCACCTGCTGGCCAACTAGGGGAGTTTTAAATTGGAGAAACAGTGTTTGAACTCAGAGGATTATTTGCTCCTGGAATGGAAGGGACCTCTGTCCAGTCTGCTCTCATCTCTCTCACCAGCTTCGGAAACCGTTAAAGACTTTGAACCCCAAGAGAGAAAAGTCTCCTACAGTGAACAAGGTTTAGGAAGAATACTGGGCCCCAACAAAAAGCAAGATCTACCTACAAGCAAGAACTACAGTGAGCTCAAAGCACAGTAACATAAACCTCCTCTTCAGAGATTGCCTCAATCCTCTCTACTTTGTTTTCCTTCTCTTTTCTGTCTCTCTATGTGCATATCGCGTATGCATGCTAGCGGCGTGTGTCAGTGGGCGTTAACCGAATTGGAGTTTGGGTTTAAGTTTTACTAAATTTCACTTTTCTTTAAACCTAAGAAAGCCTGTTTAAGCTCATTTCTTTGCCTTATAATTAGAAAGCGGTGAACAAGGAACAAGCGGGGCGGCACAGTGGCGCAGTGGTTAGCACCGCAGCCTCACAGCTCCAGGGACCCGGGTTCGCTTCTGGGTGCTGCCTGTGTGGAGTTTGCAAGTTCTCCCTGTGTCTGCGTGGGTTTTCTCCGGGTGCTCCGGTTTCCTCCCACAAGCCAAAAGACTTGCAGGTTGATAGGTAAATTGGCCATTATAAATTGTCACCAGTATAGGTAGGTGGTAGGGAAATATAGGGACAGGTGGGGATGTTTGTTGGGAATATGGGATTAGTGTAGGATTAGTATAAATGGGTGGTTGATGTTCGGCACAGACTCGGTGGGCCGAAGGGCCGGTTTCAGTGCTGTATCTCTTATCTTATCTATCTAAAAGGATTCACCAAGGGGGAGCTAAAAACACAGTCTGTTTAAAAATTTATTAAACTTAAACTTGGTTGATGCCTACAGATACAAGACATGCCCACACTAGCATGCACACGTGCAAATAGAGACAGAAAAGAGCAGAAGAAAAATAAAGTGGAAAGGTTTTAGGCAATATCTGAAGAGGAGGTTTATGTTACTGTGCTTCGAGCGCACTGTAGAGTCCTTGATTGTAGGTAGATCTTGCTTTTCATTGGGGCTCAGTATTATTCTTAAACCTTGTTCGCTGTAGGAAACTTTTCTTTGGGGTTCATGTGTCTTCAGTGGTTTCAGAGGCATGTGAGAAAGAGATGGGGGCAAACAGGAGAGATCTTCTCAGTCCAAGAGCAAACAATCTTTCTCTGTTCAAACTCTTTATGGCTAGTTCAAAAGACCCTGCAACAGCCAGTTAGTCATGTGACCAGCTGGTCTAACCAGTCCTGGATTGTATCACCTTAGCAGTCTCTGGAATGCTCCTCTTACACACAATACCTGGTGATCAAGGTCCATTGTGGGTTGAATGTGTTAGGGAATGATCCTTTGTTCTCCCAAGCACTGCCTGTTAATATGCAAATGTCTTTCCCAGCCACAGCCGATCTGTTTAACAAGTCATTTCCTCGCTCCAGCAACAGTTTAAAATCAATGTTCATGACAAAATTAGTGTGCCTCATTCTTGGCAGGTGGGGCCTAGCATGACACCTCCACATCCAGTGTAATGAAGTGCGATTTTTAAAGACAGCATTTCATTAAAAGGGACGAGAGATAAAATATAAGATACAGGGGAAAAACACACGCCTCTCTCGTTCTCTCATTCAAACACATTCATTCATAAATCCTAAAACTTATTAAAACTGCCCCCCCCCCCCCCCCCCCCATTTTTGGCATCCCAGTATACATGTGGGGTTTTTTTTGGGTAAGTTTTTCTTCAGTTTGCCCATTTCCAAGGCTGCCTAGGGCTTTTGAGATGGTTAGGTTTAATTAGCCCTAAATTGAAATTTGTTTAGCTCAGGAGAGTCAGTAGTGGACAGGTCTATCCTGAACACACTTTCAGTGCTTTGCTAGCTTATGCAAAGGCTTTTGACTTTGTGGTATGGGTGGTTTTCTTTGGTTCTGACTGTGGGAGAGGTTTCTTTGTTAATCTCTCCTTTTGTCCTCCGGGACACTCCTGCCTGCAGGTATTCCCCTGTGGCACTTCGCCTAGGTGAGGCATCACCCTCACAGTTTCTCTGCCCCCTAGAGTCTTTTTTTGTCTCCGCAGGTTCCTCTAAATGCAAATCTGGTGGGGTGCTTCTAGTATCTGGATTTAAGTAAGAGGATGTGGGGTCTAATTTTTCAACTTTTTCGGGGTTGGCTGACCAGACAGTAGAGGTTTCCATCCCGGACTTCCTTTAATCTGCCCTCTTGGTCACTCTTTCCCCTTCCTTGTCTAACCTTTTGCCAGCCTTCTGCCAGCGTGTCCCTTTTTGTTCTCGGCGGGGGTCCCTTACAGTTCACTAGCCCTCTGTTGGAGGGTCCTCCTAACACTGGTACAGGAGTAAGGAGTGCAGGTTTCACTGTAGGTTGGTGTTTCCCCTCAACCTGGCACATGTGGCATCTCCTGCAGTACTTCACCGCATCTTTGTGGAGTTTTGGCCAGTCAAACTGATGTTTTATGCGGGCTTTGGTCTTTTGTATACCAACCTGTACAGCCACTGTAATCTTGTGGGCCCTTCTTAATATTTCTCTCTGATACCTCCACGGCACCACTAACTGGTGAACGACTGTCTGCTCCTTGCCCTCGGGTCTGTGATGGGAACATTTCCTCATCTGTACCTCATTCTTTAAATAGTAGCAATCAGGGACTTCCTTTCCATCACTTTCACACTGGGTAGCCTGTGCTAACTCTCGTGATACTGGGTCGGCTCGCTGAGCATGAGCAAGGGTAAATCCATTTAATTCACTCCCTGAGTCTCCTAACTTTCCAAAGAAAGTCTCAGACAGACAGACCTGGTCATCTGCCTGCAGTGCCAATTCAGTCTCCTGTGGGGGAGCTGGTTTGATCATGGCTTGATCCACTACACATTCAGGGAAACTGCAGGGGTCTGTCTCCTGCGACGGCCCTGTCTCTCTGACCTCTTGTAGTCTTTCACTACTTGGGGGGGGTGGGGGGTGGTGGTACCACCTTCACCCCTGCCAGTTCATTACATAGGAGCAGGTCAACCCCGTCCACGGGCAGAGTAGGACCAATCCCTACGGTGACCAGTCCTGAAACTAGGTCGCACTCCAGGTGCACCCAGTGTACAGGTACAGGCATACACTGTCCTCCAATACCATTCACCACCATTGTGGTGTTCACTGCACGCTCTGGGGGAAAGATCAGGCCTTTTCCCAGTAAAAGGGATCTAGTGGCCCCTGTGTCCCTGAGAATTACTATGGGCTTGCTTGTCCCACTTGAGGGATATGGGGTAACTTTCCCTTCAGACACAAAACCCCGAGAACCTTCAGGAATCCAAATAGCTTTTCCTGCACTTGCTTGCTGTGTCTCACTCTCACTGCAGTTAAAGCCAATGCTTGTTCTGCTGTGCTTTCCATCAGGTTCACTCCTTCACTGAGCGGGTGTGCCCTGATTAACCTACTGGTTTTCCCTTTAGTTTCCAGCAGTCAGCTTTTAAATGCCCTGCCTTATTACAATGGAAGCATACAGGTCTCCGGGTCTCATTCTTGCTCACAGCACCTTTCTGGCTAGGGAAGGGCCACCTGTGTCTCCTGCTTTTCTTTTTCTCCCAGGACTGCTTGGGCTCCTGTTACCTTCCCACCCTTTGTCCTTTTCGGATTTGTGGGGGTGAGTAGGGAAGGTTCTCCCCTAGGAAACCAACTTATAAATTGAAGCAAACTCATTGGCTAGAGCGGCCGCTTGCCGGGTTCTCTCGACCCGCTGCTCCTCTACATGGGGCTGTATGGTGAGTGGGAGAGAGTGTTTAAATTCCTCTAACAGAATTACTTCTCTGAGATTCTCATAGCTGCGCTGTACTTTAAGAGCCCTCAGCCACTGGTCAAAAGCCAGCTGCTTACCTCTTTCAAACTCCAGATAAGTTTGATTAGCTTGCTTCTTGAGGGTTCTAAACCTTTGGCAATAGGCTTCAGATACTAATTCATATGCCCCGAGGATAGCATTTTTGGTCAGTTCATAATTTGATGAAGTCTCATCTGGCAACATGGAATAAACCTCATGGGCTTTTCCAGTTAGCTTGTTTTGTAGTAAAAGAGGATTCTTCAGTGGATTCAGAGGCTTGTGAGGAAGAGATGGGTGCAGACAGGAGAGATCTTCTCAGTCCAGGAGCAAATAGTCTTCCTCTGCTCAAACTCTCTGTGGCTAGTTCAAAAGACCCTGCAACAGCCAGTTAGTCATGTGACCAGCTGGTCTAACCAGTCCTGGATTGTGTCACCTTAGCAGTCTTTGGAATGCTCCTCTTACACACAATACCTGGTGATCAAGGTGTATTGTGGGTTGAATGTGTCAGGGAATGGCCTTTGCCCTTCCAAGCACTGTCTGTTAATAAGCAAATGTCTTTTCCAGCCACAGCTGATCTGTTTAACAAGTCATTTCCTCGCTCCAGCAACAGTTTAAAATCAATGTTCATGACAAAATTAATGTGCCTCATTCTTGGCAGGTGGGGGCCTAGCATGACAATGGGCTTAACTTTTATATGGACCGATTTGTTATCTACAAAGTTTACATATGAGATGAGGAAAGAAAGTAATATTTACATAGCGCTTTGTCACATCATTCAGGACATTGAAAGTATTTCACATACAATAAATTAATTTGAAATGTCGTCCTTGTTTCTAGCTAGGTGAATATGAGAGCAATTTTACAGAGAAATGGAATGAATGATTAGTTGATCTATTTTTTGATGAGTTTGGTTAAGGGAATGATGTTGGCCCTGACAGGAAGAATTCCCCTGCTTTTTGATTAGTGACAGAGTAGTACTATTAACAACTACTTAACCAGATAGACAGGACCTCCTATCAGATCTCATCCAAATGATAGCACTTTCATTGTTATAGAAGTCCCTGAGTAATCCACTGAAGGGTCAGCCTGGTGGAGTCTACTTAAGTGTTGATATATTAAAGATCACATGCAGGTATATACATACATTTTACATATGTGGATTGGCCATGGCATGCATAGGATGTCATGGCATCCACAAATACATAGAGGTGTATAGTGCCAGCACATAACAAGCCCACTGAGAGGGGGCACAATTCTAGATTTAGTCTTGGGAAATGAAGCTGGGCAAGTGGATGAAGTAGCAGTGGTTGACCATTTTGGAGATGGTGACCAAATACAGTTAGATTTAGCATTATTACGGCAAAGGACAAGGATAGAACAGGAGTAAAAGTTCTAACTTGGGGGAATGCTAATTTTACAAAGCAGAGAGATGGGCAAAAGTGAACTGGATACAGCTACTTCAAGGAAAATCAGTGGCAAACCATTGGGAGGCATTCAAAAGCAAGATTCTATGGCACAGAGTAGACATGTCCCCCACAAAGCAAAAGGGTGGTTTTCCCAAATCTAGAGCCCACTGGTTATCTAGAAGCATACATGGTAAGATAAAGCAGAAAAAGAAAGCTTCTGACAGTCACAAAAACTTAATACTTTAGAAAGCCTAGAGGATTATAGAAAGTGCAGGGGTGAAGTAAAAAAGGAAACTAGGAAAGCAAAGAGAGGACATGAAAAAATATTGGCAGGTAAAATCAAGGAAAGCCCAAAGATGTTTTATCAGTACATTAAGAGCAAGAGGATAACAAAGGAAAAGGGTAGGGCCTATCAGATATACAAGGTAGCAATTCTGAGAGATAGGATAAACTGCCACTCATAAAGGCATGGATTAATCAGGGATAGTAAGCATGGATTTGTTAAGGGAAGGTCTTACAAACTTAATTGAATCTTTTGAGGAAGTAACAAGGAGGATTGATGAAGGTAGTGCAGTGGATGTTGTCTACATAGATTTTAGTAAGGCATTTGACAAGGTCCCACATGGCAGACTGGTCAGAAAAATTAAAGCCCATGGGATACAGGGGAATGTGGCGAGTTGGATCCAAAATTGGCTCAGTGACAGGAATCATAGGGTAATGGTTGACAGATGTTTTTGCGAATGGAAGGCAGTTTCCAATGGCGTTCGACAGGGCTCAGTGTTAGCTCCCTTGCTGTTTGTGGTATATATTAATGATTTGGACTTAAGTGTTGGAGGCATGATTGGGAAATTTGCAGCTGACACAAAAACTGGTCATGTAGTTGATAGTGAAGAGGATTGCTGTAGACTCCAGAATGTAATCAATGGTTTGGTTGAGTAGGCGGAAAAGTGACAAATGGAATTCAATCCGGAGAAGCATGAGGTAATGCATTTGGGCTGGGCAAACAAAACAAGGGAATGCACAATAAATGGGAGGATGTTGAGAGGGGTAGAGGAAGTGAGAGACCTTGGAGTGCATGCCACAGCTGGAGTATTGCATACAGTCCTGGTCACCGCATTATAGGAAGGACATAATTGCTCTGGAAAGAGTACAGAGGAGATTTACAAGAAAGTTGCCAGGTTTTGAAAATTGCAGCTATGAGGAAAGATTGGATAGGCTAGGGTTGTTTTCCTTAAAACAGAGGAGGCTGAGGGGTCACTTAATTAAGGTGGTACAAAATTATGAGGGGCCTAGATAGAGTAGACAGGAAGGACCTGTTTCCCCTAGCGGAGAGGCCAGTAATCGGGGACACAGATTTAAGGTGACTGGTAGAAGGATTAGGTGGAACAGAGGAAAAGCTTTTTCACCCAAAGGGCGGTGGGTGCCTGGAATTCACTGCCCGGATCAACGGTGGAGGCTCAACTCATTTAAAAGGTACCTGGACCTGCAGCTGAAGTGCTGTAATCAGCAAGGCTACGGACCAGAAGCTGGAAGGTGGGATCAGATTGGGCGGCTAGTTTTTACAGCTGGCGCAGACATGATGGGCTTCGGCGTCCTTCTGTGCCTTAACATTTCTATGGTTCTATAGTTTTTTTTGCTAACCTGTGGTTGGAAGCATTGAATTGCATCATTGTGTAATGCATTGTTTCGTGATAGCAGGGCAAGCTTTGCGGCAGGGCTGAGGGAGATATTGAGACCAGACATCGTATTTCTGGTTTCCAGAATGTTCAAAAGCAAAAAGCATGACTAGAAAATATTCCCTTACTTTAACATGATCTAGTTTTCACCTGTGCCTTTCTACAATTAACATAAAGGGTATAGCAACCTAGTGATTTTGGTGCTGATCCAGAAACCCAGAAGTTGAGTTCAACTCTCACCATGGAAAGTTGCACAAAAACAACAACTTGCTTTTATATAGTACTTTTAATTTAATAAAGTCCCAAGGAGCTTCACAGACACATGAGCCACAGGAGATATTAGGGCAGATGACCCAAAGCTTAGTCAAAGAGTTAAGTTTTAAAGAGTATCTTAAAGGAGGAAAATGAGGTAAAGGGGTTTCGGGAGGAAATTAGGGTCCAGGCAGCTAAAGGCACAGCTGCCAATGGTGGAGCAATTAAAATGCAGTATATTCGAGGAGCACAGATATCTGAGGGTTGTGGGGCTGGAGGAGATTACAGAGATAGAGAGGCAAGATTAAAAGAATAAAACAGACAGTAGCAACATGTATACGAAATTGGCTGAGTGACAGGAAACCGAGATTAGTGGGTAATGGACATTTTGTGGCCTGGAGTAAGGCATGTGGTGGAGTTCCCCAGGGTCAGTGTTGGGACCCTTGCTGTTCCTGATGTATATTAATGTATTATATTATATTAGTGTACAGGCCACAATTTCAAAATTCGCAGATGATCCAAAACTTGGGAGCATTGTGAACTGTGAGGAGGATAGTACAGAACTTCAAAAGGACATAAACAAGCTAGTGGAATGGGCAGACAAGTGGCAGATGTAGTTTGATGTGGAGAAATGTGAGGTGATTCAGTTTGGTAGGAAGAGCATGGAGAGACGATATAAAATAAAGAGTACAAGTCTAAAGGGGCTGTAGGAACAGAGGGACCTAGGTGTATATGTGCATAAGTCATTGAAGGTGGCAGGACAGGTTGAGAGAGCAGTCAATAAAGTATACAGTATCCTAGGCTTTATTAATAGGGGCATAGAGTGCAAGAGCAAGGAGACTATGTTGAACTTGTACAGACACTAGTTCAGCATCAGCTGGAGTATTGTGTCCAATTCTGGGTGTCTTGTTTAAGGAAAGATGTGAAAACTTTGCAGAGCGTGCAGACAAGATTCATGAGAATGGTTCCAGGTATGAGGAACTTCATTTATGAAGATAGATTGGAGAAGTTGTGACTGTTTTCCTTGGAGGAGAAGGTTGAGAGGAGATTTGATAGAGGTATTCAAAATCATGAGAGGTCTGGACAGAGTAGATAGGGAGAAACTGTTCCCACTCATGACAGGATCAAGAACAAGAAGGCACAGATTTAACATAATTGGCAAACGAAGCAATGGTGACATGAGGAAAACCTTTTTCACACAGAAAGTGGTTAGGATCTGGAATACACGGCCAGAGAGTGCAGTGGATGCAGGTGTTTACCATCAACTTTAAATGCAGTTACATCATAGAGGAGTTCAAAATAAATTGCTTTCATTTTTAAAAATGATAAAATCAAGCCACCAAAGAAAATAAAAAGAATCTTGCTTAGTGGTTTTATCAAAAGTCAGAGAGAGCAGACTGATTATCTCCTGTTTTGTGACTCTGAAATAAGTTCCATTTCCATCCACTTCTCTAATGCTGACAGAGGAGGGTAGATTTCCTGAGTCTTTGCACGTGGCTGGGAACCTCACAAACGTGGTGCACTGGGCCCGTAATTTTTCAGTGCATGTTCATGCCATTTGAAATATCTTGCAGGATGTGGAATTGAAAAATTTGCTCTGTCCTGAATATTGAATCCCTGCTCTTATTCTGTTCTATATCTCCTAATGTTACTGTCCACGATTGCCAATGTTAATACTAGTGTATCTGATTTTATTTTGCAAAGTCTGACGCAGTGAGGCAGTAACGCTTGGGGTTTCCACAATAAACATCATATGATCATAAGCAGGAGTAGGCCATTCGGCTCCTCAAGCCTGCTCCGCCATTCAATAAGATCAAGGCTGATCTGATTGTGGACTTAACTCCACTTTCCTGCCTGCCCCCCATAACCCTTGGCTTACTTCCTAGTCAATCAAAAATCTGTCTAACTCAGCCTTGAATATATTCAATGGCACAACCCCACTGCTCTCTGGGGAAGAGGATTCCAAAGATTAACAACTCTCCAAGAAGAAATTCCTCCTCTTCATCTTAAATGGGAAACTTTTATTTTTAAACTGTGCCCCCCAGTTCTAGATTTCCCCCATGAGGGGAAACATCCTCTCAGCATCTACCCTGACAAGCCCCGTTGGATTCTCATATGTTTCAATAAGATCACCTCTCATTCTTGTAAATTCCAATGGGTATAGACCCAACCTGCTCAACCTTTCCTCAGAAGGCAACTCCTTGATCCCTGGAATCAGCCTAGTGAACCTTCTCTGAACTGCCTCCAATGCAAGTATATCTCTCCTTTAAGTAAGGGAACGAAAACTTTACACAGTACTCTAGGTGTGGTCTCAAAAATGCGCTGACCAGTTGTAGCAAGACTTCCCTTCTTTTATGGTTTGCTATTTAAAAGAGCCTGCACAGGTCAATGGGCCAAATGGCCTCTTTCTATGCTGTACCATTCTATAATTCTATATTCCATCCCCCTTGCAATAAAGGCCAACGTTCCATTTGCCTTCTCAATTACTTGCTGTACCTGCATACTAAAAGTTGCAGAGGCATTAAAGTGGGGTCTGAAATTATGAACTGAAAATCAGTCCACCGCAAAGGAAGGCTGTTATTATACTGCAGATAGCATGCCAAAACAACTGTGCTTTGTTTGTTTAAAATAACACAATAATGACTTTGATGAAGAACTCTAATGAAGGGTCACTGACCTGAAACGTTAACTCTGCTTCTCTCTCCACAGATGCTGCCAGACCTGCTGAGTATTTCCAGCATTTCTTGTTTTTATTTCAGACTTCCAGCATCTGCAGTATTTTGTTTTTATTACAATAATGACTTTTGTTTTCTAGTCAATTGCATTCCCTGACTGCCAGAGGAGTTGCTCATAGGCTAGCCTTGTGAAAATCATAGCCTTCTGATTACCAGTTAAAATGATGGCACATGAAGAAGTTTCTTTTCCACAGGGGTGATTTTTAAATCCCCCTGCCTAACAGGAACAGGGCAATAGCGGAAGTAAAATAACCTCAGGAGATTTGCCATCACATTTCTGCTTGATTCCCACCATTGTAACCTCTCCGTTATGTTAGGTGTTAGGTATCCGAGACGCCCGCTGAGCATGTCATTACAACCCTGATACATTTTTTGAATGTACAAAAACAGATGTCCCATCCAGCGCTGAACCAACTAATTAAAGCCTCGCGAGATTTGTTTCCAAAGAGCAGTCTTTAGAAGGTTGCTCAACTGAAAACACTCCAATCGTAGGTACCTGTTTGCAATACATATTTGGATTTTCATAGCACAGTTTGCCTTAGAGATTGCTTCTTTTTCTACACTTATTCTGCTCACACCCCCTTAATAAGCACACAGTTTATGATGGTTACCATTTTTGCTACTTTGATTTTGTTGAATCATGAGGGACAGTAGCAGAAGGCTGCCCTAACACAAGCAGGTGTGGGATGGGGTGGCTGTGTTGGAGAGGTGGGGAGGTGGAGAAGGAAGAAGGGCTACTTGGAGTATATGAGGCAGCTGTGCTTCTGCTGACAGGCTGTTGCAAACCTCTGCACACTCATACAAAGCCTTCTACCTACTGGATCAAGTGCCATACTTTGCCTGTGGCAGCGAACGTTACCATTGCCCAAACTTATTTACCTCAGGCTCTTCTCCAGGGTGTGACAGGAGACATTTCCTGAATTTCTCAGTCTACTGTTGATAACTACATCAAGCAGGTCACCAATGCCCTCTTTGGCAGGGCCAACAACTATTAGTCTTTCCAATGGACAGCAGTAGTCCGAATGAAAGGGCTCTGGGATTTGCTTCAGTGGGGAACTTCATTCATTCTATCAGTGTGCAGCTAGTCGGTGATCATCGCCACAGTTCAGTACCAGATTTCTAGGCAGCTGTTATCCTGCAGCCATCAGCCATTTCCACACACTTCTACCTATCAAGAAAATGTCCGAGAATGGCTGCTAGGTGCCTTCCTGCACATATGGCTTATAACAACCCTACATAACAGCACATCCACACAGATGAGATACAACCAGAGCCGTGGGACGATGATAATCATCAAACATGATGTTTGAAGAAACAGTTTAGCTGCATTGATAGGTCTGGGGGCTCCCTTTAAAGAGTCTCAAGCATTGTGAGGGTGTGCTTCATATTGCACAGCCTCTCAATCCAAAAGAAATTGTACATAGAGGAGGAACCGCAAGAGGCACTGCCCACATTTGATGAGAACTCTGTTGCAGGAAGTTGCACAGTAGGATGGGCCATTATGCACCTTTGCAACCAGAGATGCCAGGGATGAGTTGATTGTGCAGAGCTTTGGTTAACCTGTTTATTCACCTCAAAAGTTCCACAGTCCCCTCCACATCATTTCCTATTTCATCATTTGCCAACTCTGCAATGAAGCACATTAACACCATTGGACCAACCATTATATCTATGCCATCCTGACAACACAGACTAAAAGCCTGCTATGAAACCACACTGCGGCACAGTGGCGCAGTGGTTAGCACCGCAGCCTCACAGCTCCAGGGACCCGGGTTCGATTCCGGGTACTGCCTGTGTGGAGTTTGCAAGTTCTCCCTGTGTCTGCGTGGGTTTTCTCCGGGTGCTCCGGTTTCCTCCCACAAGCCAAAAGACTTGCAGGATGGTAGGTAAATTGGCCATTATAAATTGTCACTAGTATAGGTAGGTGGTAGGGAAATATAGGGACAGGTGGGGATGTTTGGTAGGAATATGGGATTAGTGTAGGATTAGTATAAATGGGTGGTTGATGGTCGGCACAGACTCGGTGGGCTGAAGGGCCTGTTTCAGTGCTGTATCTCTAATCATAATCACACTGCAGACAAAAGTTTCAAATGTGGAAAGATGCAGTCTTCAATTTCTGCAACAATAATAGTCTTGGCATCATTTCTCATCAAAGTGTCAACCAATAGTGTACTTAATTGGCTGAAAAGTGCTTTGGGATATTCTGATGTAAAGGGTGCTATATAAATGCAAATCATTCATTCAACAATTTTTTTTTTTAACATTCTTCTACTATAAAGGACTTCCCCATTGGCTTTAACAGAACTGCTGTAAGGCTGCTGTTGCTCGAGAGGAATCTTGAGATATTTGAAGTCAGCAATTTCTCGGAGCTTGGACCTCAAAGGACCAGGACCTCTGAAGGCTGCAGTACTTTGGCTTCTGGTGGGGCATTATGTCCCAGCTAGGCGGCATGATGGACATCAGTTGAGGGAGTGGTCTAGGCTAGACTGCAGAGTGCACATACTCTGTGACAAAATGCCACACAAGCTGGTAGCGGACTCCTCCAAACTTTCAGACATGGTGCAACATCTCCTTAACAGACTTTCCAATACATTGGACAGTTGCATGTGTGCTGAAAGGAGATTGCTTTTGAAGGTTGGGTACCTGAAGTTAGTATTTCTGTCTTCCACTGAAGTTGTCCTTTGTCAAGTTGTCTCCTGGACTGTCATTTCCACTATTCGGCTGCTACAACTTACTTGCACCTTACTAGGTACTTCACCATGAGAAGCCCTGTTAACTCACTTTCTAACCCAACCAGAGTGGCAATCATTTCCGAAGAAGGGTCACTGACCTGAAACGTTAACTCTGCTTCTCTTTCCACAGATGCTGCCAGACCTGCTGAGTGATTCCAGCATTTCTTGTTTTTGTTGTGGCAATCACTGTTGTTGTTGTTTGGGGCAATGGTGCATGTGATGATGCTTCTGAAGCAATTGCTGTCCTCTGCTCTCAGGTGCTCAGGAGGACCTAGAGAAAGGGGTGAGTTTGAATGGCATTGACGGTAGCTGATGACCAGCTTCATTGTGCAACATGAGGTTGTCGTCGGGCTAGTTGTGCAACTGCTCGAATATAATCGAAGGGTCAAGTAATAGGCAGATACCCAAACAGTGTTGCTCTAGCCCTGCCAACTCTAATGCGTTTTGCTCTTGATGGGCCTGTGATCTCCAGGGCTGTTTGCTCCGTCTTATTAAGGGCCTGGATATTAGCTGGTCCTCCCTCAGTTTTCCTCCTTCACTCATTTTGAGATATATTCCCTGCAAAAGCAGAGGGAGAGCTTTATTGAGAGGCTATTGCAAAATGATGTGCATGGGTGTATGCTGAGGGAAGGAGAAAAAGCAAGCTTTGAGTAGAAGAGGGTGGTGTTCAATGGAAAGAAAATGGCTGAACGGTGAAGTTAGAGAGGAGTCAGAGAAGTTCATTATATTGCAATTGCCATCAGTCAAAACAGAATAGTGTTTGGGGCTGCTATGGGTGTGATTTGAATGAGAAGGAGAGGTGGTACTGTGTCCCCTTACGATTGGTGGAGAATGAGGTGGCACAGTGGAGGGAAGTGTTTAGAGTGTTGGGGAAAATGGGGTGGGAAAGTGTATAGCAGAGAAATTGAATGTCAGAAGAGAGAGGCCTGGGGTGTTTGTGCCTAAATCTTTTGAAGGTGGCAGGACAGGTTAAATTAGCAGTTAATAAAGCATATGGGATCCTGGGCTTTATAAATAGAGGCATAGAGTACACAAGCCAGAAATGATGTTAAACCTAGATAAAACATTAGTTTGGCCCCAGCTGGAGTATTGTGTCCAATTCTGTGAAGGGTTTGGAGAGGGTACAGAAGAGATTTACTAGAATGTCCCAGGAATTAGTTATGTAGTTAGAATGGAGAAGCTGGGGTTGTTCTTAGAGTAGAGAAGGCCAGGAGAAGATTTGAAAGAGGTGTTTAAAATCATGTAGGGTTTAAATACAGTAAATAAAGAGAAACTGTTCCCAATGGCTGAAGCGTCATTAACGAGAGGGCACAGATTTAAGGTTATTGGTAAAAGAATCAGAGGCAACAATGAGGAAAAACTTTTTTATGCAATGAGTGGTGAAGATTGGAAATGCACTGCCTGATAAGATGGTGGATGTAGATTCAATAGTAGCTTTCAAAAGGGAATTGGATAAATATCAGAAGGAGAATAAAATTGCTGGGATATAAGGAAAGAGCTGGGGATTGGGACTAACTGGATTTCTGTTTGGAAGAGCTGCACAGGTCGATGGGCCAAATGGCCTCCTTCTGTGCAGTATCATTCTATGAAGAGCTGTACACTGACTTGCTGCTCAGGCGAGATTATTGAACCTTTTTCTGCATTGAATCCAGGTTCTGGGAGTGATGCTGCTCATGTTAACAAACTCTGCTAGCTTTCGCTAGGCCTGTTGCATGTTCTTCTTTTGTATCTTTTTCCTATCTGATGTCCTTCTGTGCCCTTGCCTCTTCAACTAATATTCAGTCTTTAAATAGTGCTCTGCAGGCCTGCAGAAATCCTGCCCTGAAATTCAACGGGCTGCTCGTCACCGATGCAATCAGGCTGTCGGCCTGTCAATTGGGTGTTAATGTGGCCTAACAGTTAAAGTGCTCAGAATTATGATCTCGGGGAGGCACCATACCCATCCCTTCCCCCACAGCTGGTTAATATTCCCCTAAAGTCGCTCACACCCTCCATTTTTCCTATCCTGTTCTAGCCAAGTTCCCTGTGCCCCAGCAAACTGAATTGAGGATCTTTTCCTAGCATATTCAGATCCTTCCATGGCTTTGCTGTACCTCATCAGATGGATCTCCTTCAGCAATACTTCCTGCTTGCTAAAATAACCCATCACCACCACTCTGCCCTCTGTAATTCTTAAATCACTCTGCTTTGCTACCTTTAACACCCTTCTAAAAATTATTCATCCCCCCCTTCTCCATATATGTATTTTTTTAAGCTGCTACTTTGACTTGCGTCGTTGGTTGAGATCCTAAGTATATGATTGGTAATTCAGCCTCTGAGGCATTATAGGTGCAGAATCATGTGCCATCACTCCATGTCACAGCCAGTAACTACTGTAATACACTGCACTGCCCTCCCCCATAAGCTGTTATTTATTCTCAATTGCTGTTGAGATTTTGCATTTGGCCAAGACTAATTCTAAATCACCTATCTAAAACTCTGTCAGAGTTAAGAACTTGCATTTGGTAATTACCTGTCTTAATTTGGCTGGAATATCAAGGAGGAATAGATACAAATGGCAGCAACAGCTTGCATTCATTTATTTATTTTATTCTTCATGGCATGTGGGCATCGCTGGCAAGACCAGTATTTATTGCCTATCCTTAATTGCTAATGAGAAGGTGGTGGTGAGCCACCTTCCTGAACTGCATTCCAGCAAGGGCATTAACTTTCACCTGGCCTCTGGAATTTAGCTCTTTTGTCCATGTTTGGACAACAGCTGTAATGAATTCTGGAGCCGAGTGGTCCTAGCAAAACCCAAACAGAACATCGGTGAGCAGGTTATTAGTGAATAAGTGGCACCTGATAGCACTGTCAACGACACCTTTCATCATTTTGCTGAAAGTAGACTGATGGGGCAGTAATTGGCCAGATTGGATTTGTCTCGTTTTTTGTGGACAGGATGTACCTGTGCAGTTTTCCACTTTGTTGGGTAGCTGCCAGTGTTGTAGCTGTACTGGAACAGCTTGGCTAGGGGCGCAATTAGTTCTAGAGCACAAGTCTTCAGTACTACAGCCGGGATGTTGTCAGGGCGCTTAGTCTTTGCTGTATCCAGTGCCTTCAGCTATTTCTTGATATCACGTGGAGTGAATCGAATTGGCTGAAGACTGGCATCTGCGATGTTGGGGATCTCAAGAAGAGGCCGAGATGGATCATCTACTCGGCACTTCTGGCTGAAGGTGGTTGAAAATGCTTCAGCCTTTTCTTTTGCAGTCAGGTGCTGGACTTCCCCATCGTTGAGGATGGGGATGTTTGTGGAGCCTCCTCCTCAGGTTAGTTATTTGATTGTCTGCCACCATTCATGACTGGATGCGGCAGGACTGCAGAGCTTTGGTCTGATCTGTTGGTTGTGGGATCGCTTAGTTCTGCCTATCACATGCTGCTTCCACTGTTAACATACTTGTAGTCCTGTGTTGTAGCTTCACAAGGTTGGCACCTAATTTTTAGGTATGCCTGGTGCTGCCCGTGGCATGCTTTCCTTTACCTCATATAGTACCTTTTAATGCAGAAAAATGTTCCGGGGAGCTTCATCGAAACATAAGAGTTGTAAGTTTGATTTTATTTTTATATTTAATGTAGATAGAATATGTGTAAAAAATATTAAAATAGTCTGAAAATTTGATGTCATCATATTAAAGTAAACATCCAGTCAATGGGAGTGTGCAGAAAAAGAGAACAATTGTTAAGTTCTTCTGGGTGTTGATATAATTTTGTGATAAATGGGTTAAGAGCCTCATTAAAGTAATTTACAGAGAATGTCCCATCATGCCTGTGCCAGCTCTTTGGGAGAGTTAATCCAATTAATCCCTTTCCCTACTTTTTCCTGATGGCCTATACTTTTTTCCCCCTTCAAGTATTTATCCAGTTTTCTTTTGAATGTTACTATTCTTCCACCACCCTTTCAAGTAGTGCGTTGCAGACCACAAAAACTCACTGTAAAATGTTTTCTCTGGTTCTTTTGTCACAAATCACCTTAAATCTGGTTACCAACCCTTCTACCACTGGGCACAGTTGCTTCTTATTTACTCTATCAAAATCGTTCATGATTTTGAACAACTGCGTTAAGGAGAACAACCCGAATTTCTCCAGTCTCTCCCCATAACTGAAGTCCCTCATCCCTGGTACCATTGTACTAAGGCCTTGACATCCTTTATGAAGTGTGGTGCCCAGAATTAGAATTAGAATATTACAGCGCAGTACAGGCCCTTCGGCCCTCGATGTTGCGCCGATCATCTGACCTACACTATTCCATTTACATCCATATGTCTATCCAATGACCACTTAAATGCCCTTAAAGTTGGCGAGTCTACTACTGTTGCAGGCAGGGCGTTCCACGCCCCTACTACTCTCTGCGTAAAGAAACTACCTCTGACATCTGTCCTATATCTTTCACCCCTCAACTTAAAGCTATGTCCCCTCGTGTTTGCCATCCTCATCCGAGGAAAAAGACTCTCACTATCCACCCTATCTAACCCTCTGATTATCTTGTATGTCTCTATTAAGTCACCTCTCCTCCTCCTTCTCTCTAACGAAAACAACCCCAAGTCCCTCAGCCTTTCCTCGTAAGACCTTCCTTCCATACCAGGCAACATCCTAGTAAATCTCCTCTGCACCCTTTCCAAAGCTTCGACATCCTTCCTATAATGCGGTGACCAGAACTGCACGCAATACTCCAGGTGCGGCCTCACCAGAGTTTTGTACAGCTGCATCATGACCCCGTGGCTCTGAAACTCGATCCCCCTACTAATAAAGGCTAACACACCATATGCCTTCTTAACAGCCCTATTAACCTGGGTAGCAACTTTCAGGGATTTATGTACCTGGATACCAAGATCTCTCTGCTCATCTACACTACCAAGAATCTTCCCATTAGCCCAGTACTCTGCATTGCTGTTACTCCTTCCAAAGTGAATCACCTCACACTTCTCCGCATTAAACTCCATTTGCCATCTCTCAGCCCAGCTCTGCAGCCTATCTATGTCCCTCTGTACCCTACAACACCCTTCGACACTATCCACAACTCCACCGACCTTCGTGTCATCCGCAAATTTACTAACCCACCCTTCTACACCCTCATCCAGGTCGTTTATAAAAATGACAAACAGCAGTGGCCCCAAAACAGAACCTTGCGGTACACCACTAGTAACTAAACTCCAGGACGAACATTTGCCATCAACCACCACCCTCTGTCTTCTTTCAGCTAGCCAATTTCTGATCCAAAGCTCTAAATCACCTTCAACCCCATACTTGCGTATTTTCTGCAATAGCCTACCGTGGGGAACCTTATCAAACGCCTTACTGAAATCCATATACACCACATCCACGGCTTTACCCTCATCCACCTGTTTGGTCACCTTCTCGAAAAACTCAATAAGGTTTGTGAGGCACGAAGGTTTGTGAGGCAATATTGAACACAATACTGCAGGTGAGGCCTAACCAGAGTTTTATAACCGTTTAGCATAACTTGCTTGCTTTTGTGCTCTAATCTTCTAGTAGTTAACAGCCTACAAACCTACCTTGCCACGTTCAAAGATTTGTGTACATTCATCCCCAGGACTCTCTGTTCCTGCACCCTCTTTAAAATTATATTATTTAGTCCATATTGTCTTTGCTTGTTCTTCTTGCCAAAATGTATTACTTAACAAGTGAGAACCAAGCTGAATATAGAAAGTTCAGAGGGCATGTGAAAAAGCAATTAAGAGGAGCAAAGAAATTATAAGAGACTGGCAGCCAACATGAAATGCAAAAGTCGACCATCTTCAGCTGCTTCATCAATGACCTTCCTTGTATCATACGGTTAGAAGTGGGGATTGTTGCTGCTGATTGCACAGTGTTCAAAACCATTTGTGACTCCTCAGATGCTGAAGCAGTTGTGTCCATATGTAGTAAGAGCTGGACAGCATTCAGGCTTGGGTTGATAAGTGGTAAGTAACATTAGTCTAACACAAGTGCCAGGCAATGACCATCTGCAACAAGAGAGAATCTAGCCTTCTCCCTTTGACATTCAACAGCATTACCATTGCTGAATTCCCCATCAACATCCTGGGTGGTTACCATTGACCAGAAACTTAACTGGACCAGCCATATAAATACTGTGGTTACAAGTGCAGGTCAGAGACTAGAAATTCTGTGGCAAGCAACTCACCTCCTGATTCCCCAAAGCATGTCAAGCATCTACAGGCACAAGTCAGGTGTGTGATAGAATACTCTCTACTTGCCTGGATGGGTGCAGCTCCAACAACACTCAAGAATCTCTATACCATCCAGGACAAAGCAGCTCACTTGATTGGCACCCTGTCCACCACCTTAAACATTCACTCCTTCCACCACTGGTACACAATATGTACCATATACAAGAAACACTGCAGCAACTCACCGAGGTTCCTTAGACAGCACCTTCCAAACCCGTGACCTGTACCACCTAGAAGGACAAGGGAAGCAGACGCACGGGAACACCACCATCTGCAAGTTCCTCGCAAGCCACACATCATCCTGACTTGGAACTATATCGCCATTTCTTCACTGTCATTGGGTCAAAAACCTGAAACTTCCTAACAGCACTGTGGGCGTACCTACACCAGATGGACTGCAGCAGTTCAAGAAGGCGGCTCACCACCACCTTCTCGTAGACAATTGGGGATGGGCAACAAATGCCTCTTTTGCCCGTGACACTCCCATTCAATGAAAGAAATTTTAAAAATGCAAATCAATTAGGGAAAGCCGGCATGGATTTGTTGAAGGCAAAATATGTTTGATCTAACTTGATTGAGATTTTTGATGAGGTATCCTAGATAATTGATGAGGGTAATGCGGTTAACTTCCAAAAGGATTTTGATAAAGTGCCACATAACAGCAAAGTAAAGCCCATGGAATAAATGGGACAGTGGCAGCATGGATACGAAGTTATCTGAGTGACAGGAAACAGAGTAGTGGTTTTTTGGACTGGAGGATGGTATAAATTGGGGTTCAGCAGGGGTCGATGCCGGAACCACTGCTATTCTTGATCTATATTAATGACCTGGACCTGGGTGTGCAGGGCACAATTTCAAAATTTGCAGATGGCACAAAACTTGGAAGTATTGTGAACTGTGAAGAGGACAGTGATAGCCTTCAAGAGGACATAGACAGGCTGGTGAAATGGATGGACACGTGACTGATGAAATTTAATGCAGAGAAGTATGAAATGGTACATTCTGATAGGAAGAATAAGGAGAGACCATATAAAATAAAGGGTGCAATTCTAAAATGAGCACAGGAACAGAGAGACCTGGGGTACTGCACAAATTGTTGAAGGTGGCAGGGCAGTTTGAGAAAGTGGTTTAAAAAGGGCTATGGGATCATGGGCTTTATAAATTAATAAAGACATAGAGTAGACATAGAGTACAAAGCAAGGAAGTTATGATGAACCTTTATAAAACTCTAGTTTAGCCTGAACTGGAATATTGTGCCCAATTCTGGGCACCACACTTTAAAAAGGATGTGAAAGCTTTAAAGAGGGTGCAGAAAAGATTTACAAGCATGGTTCCAGGAATTAGGGACTTTATTTATGTGGATAGATTGGAGAAGCTGAGATTGTTCTCCTTAGAGAAGGTTGAGAGAAGATTTGATGGAGGTTTTCAAAATCATGGGGGGTTGTAGACAGAGAGAAACTGTTCCCATTGGCGGAAAGGTTGAGAACCAGAGGATACCAATTTAATGTGGTTGGCAAAAGAACCAACGACGTCATGAGGAATTTTTACGCAGCAAGTAGATAGGAGCTGGAATGTACTACCTGAAAGTAACTCGAAGGCAGATACAATTTGAAAGGGAATTAAATAAGCACCCGGAGAGAAAAAAAAAATTGCAGGGCTACAGAGCAAGGTTGGGAGTGTGGGTCCAGCTGATTTGCTGTTGCAGAGAGCCAGCACAGACACGACCGGCCAAATGGCCACCTTCTATACTGTAACCATTCTGTGATTCACACAGTTAGATTTCATATGCCATGTGTCTGCCCATTTCACTAGTCTCTCTACGTCCTCCTGAGAAGTCTGTTATTATCCTCATTGTTTCCTGCATTTCCGAGTTTCGTGTCTTTTGCCAGCTTTGAAGTTGTGTACAGATATGTTGCTGCATTGACTACTAGTATTGCTTAGCACAATTTTAACCTGTATTTATTGGAACAGGTTTATAGAAGCTACTCAGATTTGGATTGCTGCTTTTGTAGATTCTCAGTGTTGCATCTGATCCATGATCGGTATAGCAGGTGAAAGCACTTAATTGCCATCTGGTTATCCAAATGCTGTGACCTGCGAGATAAGTTCTCATTACAATTGCCCCAACCAAATCAAGCATAGCTGCTGTAATGTGAGTCTGTTCTACATAAACTGTTCCTCCTCTTGCCTTTGAATAGACTTCGGTGAGTTTGCCATACACTGTTACTGATGCAATCCTGTCATTAGAATTGATTGTATGGTTTGGGTTATTTTGTACGTAAGGGTAAATTACTTTAGCATCATTCTACATACTTCAATTGATAGATATCTGTTCTAACACAGCAGTTTAGTATGGAAATAGTGATATTTGTTGCAATTTAAAAACGTAAGGGAATGAAAAAATAAGGCCATTTGGTTCAGCGAGCCTGTTCTTCCCACAGTGCAGCTATAATCTCACTTTTGAACCCATTTTATTTCCTGAGGACATGTTCTACATAAACAATCCCCACCTCTTTAAAGGTAAAATCCTTCCTCTTGGCGTGTTGTTCTCCTTTAAACATTATTTACCTTATCCAGCCCTAGTTGCACAGGAATCATCTTAGTTTATCATTGTGCCAGTACTTTGAATATTAGGGCTGAATTGGAGCTATGATGTTATAGCGCTGTCTTTGCAATGCACTGCTTGCAAGTATGGCTGTGCTGGGTGCAAAGAATCATAGCTATTGTGGCCAACGCACTTAACTATTTTATTACTGAAACTTGTATTCTCCCTCCTACAGATTCTTTGCTGGGATGAAAAGGCTTTCTATATCGAGCAGGAGTTCATTTCCTGCAGGGATGGCTTTGTGTGTGCCACCATGCTGTGTCGACAGAACGTTCTGTACAGCACCCCAGACAAGTTGCTGCAGCTCCTGTGTAAGAGGAAGGTGGAATGCCCAGATTTTCCAAAAGAGGTAGAGCTGTGGATCAAATACAATCTGGCCAGCAGTGCAAAACTGAAATCATAGAGGGATCTCAGCACCAAGACCAAACAGCCCTGGGCAAACTATCAAGAAACAGGAATGGTAGAGATTTGCAGTGATATTAGCAGTGATGTGTCTCTGTAATATCAACATGCTGCTCAAGGCTTCATTTTGTTTATGCTATTTATCAAATAATTTATTTTGTGTTTCAAGAGAAAATTTTAGAATCACTGATATGAGTTTTACATTATAAATCAGAGCCCTCAGATGGTACATTCCTCAGAACCTGTATTTCTGCTCTTTTTTTTGTTCTTGTGAGATCTTTATTGTTGAATAGACAAATATACAACTTTACTGACCTAAGGAAATTATATGCATTTTCTGGATGTTTGGTGGAGATCTTCGTCAATGTGTATTATTAAAATCACTATATGCCCATGTCTTACCTCAAAGTACAATGTAATTCTTTTTTCTGTGATGTCAATAATACTCTAATATGATTTTCCAATGCCAATAATGACCATACCCAGACCTGTGCTGCTGATTTAATTGGTTGGGTGGGGAGGGGATTTGCTGGCCACCTACCTCTGGCCTGAATAAACCAGCAGACAAAAATCTGGTGGACACACGCACACTTGCCTGCCTGATTTATTGGTCAGGCAAGCCTTTAAACGATCACCCAGTACCCCTACCCAAAACAGGTGAACGACTGTTTAAATAAGCAAATCAAAGTTGTAGGACCCACATGTAATTTTAATATGCACAATACATGCTAGTCCCAGTTGTACCAGGCATTGAGTGGGCTAGCCTGCATCACTTAAATGGATCACTAGAGGACACTAAAGAAAAGATAAGCCTTAGGTTTTTTTAAAAACATTTTTATTGGACCAGAGGCATTCATGATTGTCCTGGCCCCACAAAAGTCTTTCATCCAGCAACCGTGCAGAAGCTAACTGATTTTCTGCTGTGCAAAACAGACATGCCACAGTTTAGTGCTCACTTGATACCAGCAGCTTGCAGGAAAAATGCATGAGGCCCAAACCTGAAAATGGTTCAGGTCTCCTGACTCTGCCCTTGGACCAGCACTGTGGGCAAATCACTGGCTTTCATGCCTACTTTTGGCCAAAGTTGAAGATTGCCCCTTGTTGAAAAGAACAGGGCTTCAAAAATGCGTGCAGCCAGTTGCCCAAGTAACACTATTGGCCTGTTAGAGTCATAGAGTTATACAGCACAGAAACAGGCCCATCGGCCCATGTTCTTGCATTCAGTGATAGTCTAGTATTGGCCCCATCCATCATTTGTGGGGTCAGATCATTACCTGTTAGTGGTGTAGTCCTGTTTAAAATGATAGTAGTGGGCAGGTCATAGAAGGAACATCAGATGCAGTCATTAAAATCAGAACTCATTTTAAACTGCCAGCCACAGGCTTGAGGAACAGCAGGTTCGTTCGTGGTGAGCCAGCTTTACGACTAAATGTCTTATGGTTTAAAATGTCTCATTTAAGATTTTATGGAACTTTTAAAGAATGTCTTCACCTGGAGGAACAGACCCAAAAAAGGGAGCAATCAATTTGAATGGGACAGAAAAGAGAAACCCAAAATTTCATTGAGTCGACTGGTGAGAGTTGTGAATGAAATGCAGAAGAGAAAGACTGATGGAAGAAAACCTCCAAAACTATGTTGAGAGCCAGGTGGAATGATGTAGTGGTGGCACTAAATGCAACCTCTCACCCTCAGAACTGCAGAATAGTGCAGGAAAAGGTTTATCAAGCTAACGGTGGCAGGCAAGCTAATGTGTCACTGTCCCTTTTTCTTGGGTACTGTAGGCATCAACACATTCTTAACTTCCTAATCTATCTTGTGCAGATCTCCTCACTATGCTTGTTTAAGGGTTCACCAACTCTATCCTACATTATCTGTTGACAACTACCAATGATTTGCATGATGGGCTCCAAAACCACTTCCTCAACTTAACTATGCTTCCAATCTATTACATTACTGTTTGATGCCACATGAGAAACATTTCTCATCTCTAAAGGTGAGTGAGGAGAGAGTGACTGCCCTTGACATCAAGGCAGCATTTGACCAAGTATGCCATCAAGGAACCTGGCAAAACTGCAGTGAATGGGAATTGGGGAAAACTCTTTGTGCAAAGGAAGATAGTTGTGGTTGTTGGAGTTCAATCATCTTAGCTCCAGGACATCATTGCAGGAGTTCCTCAGGGTAGTGTCCTGGACCCAAACATCTTCAGCTGCTTCATCAATAACCTTCCTTCAATCATAACTTCAGAAGTGGGAATGTTCGCTGATGATTGCACAATGTTCAACACCATTCACCACTCGTCAGATACTGAAGCCATCTGTGTAGAAATACAGCAAGATCTGGACAATATCCAGGCTTGGGCTGTTAAGTGGCAAGTAACATTCGTACCACACAAGTGCCAGGCAATGACCATCTCCAACAAGAGAGAATTAACCATCTCCCTTTGACATTCAATGGCATTATGATTGCTGAATCCCCCACTATCAACATTCTGTGCGTTACCATTGACCAGAAATTGAACTGCAGTAGCCATATAAATACTATGGTTACAAGAACAGGTCAGAGGCTAGGAATCCTGCGGTGAGTAACTCACCTCCTGACTCCGCAAAGCCTGTCCACCATCTATAAGGCACAGTCAGGTATGTGATAGAATACTCTCCACTTGCCTGCAACTCCAACAACACTCAGGAAGCTTGACACCATCCAGAACAAAGCAGCCCGCTTGATTGGCACTCCATTGACAAAAAAAAACATTCACTCCCTCCACCACTGATGCACAGTGGCAGAAGTATGTACCATCTACAAGATGCACTGCAGCGACACACCAAGGCTCCTTAGACAGCACCTTCCAAACCCGTGACCTCTAACATCTAGAAGGACAAGGGCAGCAGATACATGGGAACACCACCACCTGCAAGTTCCCTTCCAAGTCACACACCATCCTGACTTGGAATGATATTGCCATTACTACACTGTCACTGGGTCAAAATCCTGGAACTCCCTTTCTAACAGCACTGTGGGTGTACCCACCCCACATGGACTGCAGCAGTTCAAGACGGCAGTTCACTACCACCTTCTCAAGTGCAATTAGGGATGGGCATTAAATGCTGGCCTAGCCAAGACACCCACATCCCAGGAACAAATAAAAATACCTAATACTACCATTATTGTATTGAGAGAAACCCTTACTCAGAACCCATGAAAGGCGGGGCCGGATGGGGTGTACACAATATTAGAAACATGGCCTCCTATGAGTTCCTAGGGAGGCTCTCCATTTTAATTATGGGAGAAATGAGATTCATGTGTCAGTACAGGTTAGTGGGTGCAGACCTATACAATAACCATGCGATTCTTGTAAGGCAGCAGCCAAAAGCTTCCTCACATATGACCTCTGGGGATTAAGTAGATAGGTATGATCACCCATTTTTATGTATGCCCTCTTTCCTGCACAACCACCGCAGTAACGAGGGCAGAGCATGATGAAGAAGACATAAATTATGTGGATGCAACAACAAAATATTTTCCAAGATGATGAGAATGGAAATTAATGAAGAGAAAACTGCACAGGAGTCTGTGAAACTAGCTGTTGCACCATGCTCCTATGCTGTAAACCACTCAAAACACCTCCCTGGATCACTTACTTCCTCACTTCAATCATCAGCTCAGATAATCCAGGTAGTGTAAGCAACAATGCAGCACTGCATTACTCAGAAAAATGGAGCCTGGTGAATAGTTGGGGAGGCTACAGGTCTTGGCTTGGGATTCATAGAATCTTATAGGTATTCTGCTTGAAAGAACAACATTTGAGCAACATCACAACTATATACAGAAACTAAGGTTGCTGTTCAAGAATGTTCAGCGACTGACAGGACTGACACAGGAGTCTGTATAAAAGCAAAATACTGCGGATGCTGGAAATCTGAAATAAAAACAAGAAATGCTGGAACCACTCAGCAGGTCCGGCAGCATCTGTGGAAAGAGAAGCAGAGTTAACGTTTCGGGTCAGTGACTCTGCTTCTCTTTCCACAGGAGTCTGTATGCCTTATTTGCAGCAATATCATGGAACGTCGTCCCTCTTGCAGGATTCATTGGAGTGTGTGGCAGCTTCAATGAGGCAGCAGGTGACGGGATGGACAAAACCTTGCATTCTGGATTTCATACACTTGGAACCAAGTAGCTGTCTTTCAAATCTGATAGCTGCCTAGACCAGACATTCCACTGATCAGTGGAGAAAGATTCAGAGAATGGCATCAGCTGGAGTTGATTTGCATAAGGTTTCCATTTCTCAAGACAGCAGGCATTTGGTTTATTCCTTCAGAGTACCACACCTTGTAAGAGGCAACAGCAAGCTGCCAGAGCCCGCAGAGTTCCTTTTCTGGACCAAATTGTCATAAGGAGCCTTTTCTACCACAAGAGCCACCAGCCATAATACTGGCCCTCAGGTTACAACTGAATAGGAGAAAGCATATTTAGACACCCAGGAGAAATAAGGTGTGAAGGAGTAAAATGGCCATTGTTGCTATTTGCTTTTGTGATAATAAAAGAGTAGAGGCATTTATTTTGCATTCATTTATTCATGTATCATGCTGGGAAGTGTGAGATCTGGTGAAAGCAGAAAGGTCTGATGAAGTGTGAAGTTCAAGATGTGTTTTTTAATGCAAAGATTTGGGCATAATGGAGTAGTATCAGTAGTGACATTGAGACACTTAGAGAAGAATTCATTGAGTTCTGATGTCCCTTGCAGCCTTCACTGAAGAGTCCTCCAAATGCTGATTTCCCTGATGTTCCCTTTCAAGCTCCTTTGACTCCAAAGTAGCTGGGGCTACCTCCCCAGCAATCTCCATGTTCAAGCCTATTTTGGACTGTAAAAAGCTACAACTCATACTAGATTGATTGTTTTGGGATCAGCTGCCAAGGTCAGGAAGAATATTGAGCTGTAATGAGAGCTGTATGCTGACTAACCAGTTGTTTGCATCAGCTCAACAGCTAGTTTGAAAGCCAATGCAGCAGATCAGTAGTCTGCCACTTAGAGGGACTCCTCTAACTCGGAGGAGGAGTAAAATTATTCTCCAATGGTAATTTAATCATATCTTTTGCAAATACCAGCAATTTTCAATTGATGCCCCTGGGCTCCTAAAGCCTTAGATTGAATAATGATCTACCTAGATTCAGTGGGAAATACTATTTTGTTGAAGAAACATTGCTGTGACATTGATTTTATAAAATGTACAAGTTTTTAGCGTCTAATGGTTCATGGAGGCAGGGAAGTGAGAGTCTTCCTGCACCATTTAAAAAAGTTCCAAATAGTGTAATAAAACTATGTGAGAGTAGTAGCTTTATAATTGTAAGATTAACTCCTTGCAACAAATAATAATTGTGCAATTACAATATTTTAAGCATCTGGTGCTAAAATTCTGTAAGTACACCCATATCTAAAGCCATGGACCTCTGCCAAATAGCAAAGATTGTGTCATCTGCACAGACAGGGTAGGTCACCACTGCCTGCAAGGATATAACAATGGCTGCTGCCACAATCCACCTGTAAATTGCGAGTGACCAAATTTCACTCATGACGGTATGCCCAAGGCCCTCCTAAGGGCTGGGTTTTAAAAGCTCTTCATCTCTGCAGGGTCTCACACCAGAAGGAGAGAACACCAACAGTCACAGCAACAGAAGTGGCTCCGCGCAGAAACCAGCCAATTTTCCACCGCACCAGACTGGCAAGCTGCAACCAAGAACTCATTTGGTGCCTGCAGCTCGCCAGTAAAATTGAAACAAGGACAAAACTGAAAATGGTTCAGGCCTTCTTTCTGTGGCCTTGGAGAGGTGCCATGGCCTCACTTCCAATATTGGGCCCATTTTGGGCCCACCTTAAAAATCCCCACCAGTGTCTCTTAAGGTAGGGGATCAACAGTTAGTGGCAGTGGTGAGGGAGGCATGATAGAACAACCATATCAGCATAGAGTAGGCTTAAATGCGCCTATTTACATTTCTCAGTCCAGAATTTGTTCTTATTCATCCTTGACTATTTCCTGTCTTTGCATGATATGGTGCAAGCAGCTCAGAAACCATCAAAATATTCTGTGAATCAACAAGTAAACCTCGCCCTCCTAGTCAGATATTTGTCCATTCCTATGTTAACGATGTTAACTGACATAAAATTAATTTTTTTATCCTAATGTCCATTCCTCACAACCATGACCCTGTCAGAAATGTCTCTTGTAATTACACTTCTTGCTTAAGCCGTGTTAATTTTGTACTTGTGCCCTCTGGTTCTATGCTTTCATGTACATTATCTACTGATGTTAATATTTTAAAAACCTGGACAGATTTCTTCCTCTGATCAGTCTGCAAGATTTTCCTGAAAATAAAAGTGAAAATCACACATACACATAATCATAGAATGCTTACAGCACAGAACGACGCCATTCACCCGTCACGTCCATTCCAGATTACTGCAAGAAAAACTCAGCTAGTCCCATGTCTCTGCCTTTTCCCCATAGCCCTGCAAATCTTTTCTGTTCAGACAATTATACAAATTCCTTTTGAAAGCCATGATTAAATCTGCCTCCACCACACTCTCAGGCAGTGCATTCTAGATCCTAATCACTCTGTGTAAAAAAGATTTTCCTCATGTTGCTATTGGTTCTTTTGCCAATTACCTTAAATCAGTGTCCTCTGGTTCTCAACCCTTCCACCAATGGGAACAGTTTCTCTCTATCTACTCTGTCCAGACCACTCATGATTTTGAACACTCTATCAAATCTCCTGTCAACCTTCTCTAAGGAGAACAGTCCCACATCGCCAATCAATCCATGTAACTGAAGTCTCTCATCCCAGGAACCAATCTCATAAATAGCTTTTGCACCTTCTCCAATGCCTTTACATCATTCCTAAAATGTGGTGCCCAGAATTGGACACAATACTCCAGTTGAGGCCGAACCAGTGTTTAATAGAGGTTCACCATAAGCTCTATATATAAAGCCCAGGATCCCATATTAACTACTTTCTCAACTTGTCCTACTACCGTCAATGATTTGTGCACATATTCCCCCAGGTCCCTCTGCTCCTGCAGCAACTTAAGAATTTTTACTTTATTTAATATTGCCTCTCCTTGTTCTTCCTACCAAAATGTATCACTTCACTCTTCTCAGCATTCAATTTCATCTGCCACATGTCTGCCCATTCCACCAGCCTGTCTATCATCTTCAAGTCTAACTTTGTCCTCCTCACACTTCACAATGCTTCCAAGATTTGTGTTATCTGCAAATTTTGAAATTGTGTTCTGCACACCCAGGTCTAGGTCATTAATATAGATCAAGAAAAGTAGTGGTCCTAATACCGACCCCTGAGGAACCCCATTATATACCTTCCTCCAGTCCGAGAAACAACCGTTCACCACTACTCTGTTTCCTGTCACTCAGCCAACTCCATATGCATGCTGCCACTGTCCCTTTTATTCCATGGGCTCTAGCTTTGTTGCCAAGCCTGTTACATGGTACTTTATCAAAACGCCTTTTGGAAGTCCATGTACACCACATCAACTGCACTACCCTCATCAACCCTCTATGTTATTTCATCAAAAAACTCAATTAGGTTAATTAACATGAATTGTCCTTAACAAATCTATGCTAGTTTTCCTTAATTAATCCACAATTATCCAAGTGACTGTTAATTTATTCCCAAATTATCGTTTCTAAAAACTTTCCCACCACTGATGTGAAACTGACTGGCCTGCAGTTGCTGATCTTATCCTTACACCCTTTTTTGAACAAGGGGGTAACATTTGCAATTCTCTGGTCATCTGGCACTGTCCCCATATCTAAGGAGGATGATTATGGTCAGTGCCTCGTAATTTCCACCCTTACTTCCTTCAGTATCCTCAGATGCATCAGATCTGCTCCTGATGACTTACCAACTTTAAGTACAGCCAGCCTTTCCAGTGCCTCCTCTTTATAAAATCCAGTGTCTCAACGATCTCCTCTTTCACTATGGCTTTGGCAGCATCTTCTTCCTTGGTAAAGACAGATGCAAAGTACTCATTTAGTACCTCATTCATGCTGTCTGCCACCATGTGTAAATCCCTTCTGGTCCCAAATTGGCCCTGTTTCTCCTTTTACCACCATTTTACTGTTTATATGCCTAGAGAAGATTCTGGGATTCCTTTTTATGTTGACTGCCAGTCTAAACCCAGTTTCCCTTTGCTGTTCTTATTTTTTTTTTCGCTTCCCTTCTGAACTTTATATATTCAGCCTGGTTCTCTCTCGTATTATGAAGTTGACATCTGTCATACACACTCTTTTTCTGCTTCATCTTACTCTCTATGTCTTTCATCATCCAGGGAGCTCTAGTTTTGTCCTACCTTTCCCCATTGTGGAAACGTACCTCGACGGTACCCAAACTATCTTCTATTTAAAGTCAGCCATTGTTCAATTATACTTTTGCCTGCCAATCTTTGACTCCAATTTATCTAGGGCAGATCCATTCTCACCCCATTGAATCTGTCCCTCCTTGTCCTTTGCCATAGCTGACCTAAACCTTAAGATACCATGATCACTGTTTTCTAATTGTTCCCCTACTGACACTTGATCCACTTGTCCCACCTCATTCCCCAGAACCAGATTCAACAATGCCTCCTTCCTCGTTGGACTGGAAACATACTGATGTCGAAAATTCTCCTGAACATACATTAGAAACTCTTCCCCTTCTCTGTCCTTTACACTATTACTACTCCATCTATATTAGGATAATTAAAGTCCCCCATTATAACAATGCTATAATTCTTGCACCTCTCTGTAATTTCCTTGCAAATTTGTTCCTCTATATCTTTCCCACTTGTTCGTGGTCTCTAAAATACACCCAGTAGTGCAATGGTACCTTTATTGTTTCTTAACTAGCACTGTAATATTATACTGCCACCCCTCCTCCTTTCTTTCCTTCCCTATTTTTCCTGAACACCTTGTATTCAGGAATATTTAGTACCCAGTCCTGCCCTTTTCTGAGCCAGGTCTCCGTTATCGCACAGCATTACATTGCCACATGGCTTTCTGCGCCTGCAGCTCACTAACCTTATTTACCACACTCTGTGCATTCACATACATGCACAGTAAACAGAATTTAGGACTTATTGCTTTTCCTCTTACTCTAGTGCCATCTGTCCCTCCCAATTCTTTGTGCATCTTATTTCCTTTTCTAATGTTACCTCCTGGTTCCCATCCCCCTGCCAAGTTAGTTTAAACCCTCCATAATGAACAAACCGTCCTGCAAGGACATTGGTCCAGGCTCTGTTCAGGTTCAACCTGTCCAGCCTGTACTGGTCTCATCTCCACTAGAACTGGTCCCAATGTCCCAGGAATCCAAAGCCCTCCCTCCTGCACCATCTCTCCAGCCATTATTCATCTCTATTCTATTTCTATATTCATTAGTGCATTGCACAGGGAGTAATCCAGATATTGCTACCTTTGAGGGCCTGCTGGCTACTTTCTTTCCTAGCTCCCTTAAATCTGCCTGCAGGACCTCATATCTCTTTCTACCTATGTTGTTGGTCCTGATATGGACCACGACTGCTGGCTGTTCACCTTCCCTGCTCAGAATGCTCTTTTTTTTTCAGAAAATGTAGAGAGTTAGTTATGGCTAAGACATTTAATATCTAGTTGCAGTATGAAGACTACTGCTCTCGCTTTATGTCCTTACACACCATCCTCACCAGAGTCAGAAGGCAAGCTTAAAGTAATTTTAATTATATCTGTTGGAACTAGCAGCCAAAAAAACTGACTTCCCAGCTGTGTGAACTGGACTTGAAGTGCCCTGTAGCTGCTCAGTGACATCCTTGACCTTGGCACCAAGGAAGCAACATACCATTCTGGATTCACGTCTGCAAAAAGGCCTGTCAGTTCCCCAAATAACCATGTCTCCAGAAGTACCGATCTGCAGCCTGAGAAAAAAGAGTTTTCCTGTCTTTTTCCTTCCTTTTTGGGTGTTTTTGTACTCAATATAAGGGACAATTCATGTTGGAAACTTTCTCATTTTAGGTAACCTGTGTCAGCACAAAACAATCCCAACTCAGGTATAACACAGTTCGAGTTCTCTATACTCTGCCCAAGAAGTGCCTAACCCGACTCCACCAATGTGAAATTTTTCAGTTCCTCAACAGCCATCCTGGACCCTTACTTAGTGAGACTGCTAATTTAGTAACAAAGATCTTTCAGCAGACTCCATTCAGTAGGTCTGCTTAATTCTGACAGGTTTTATCTACTCACCAATAAGTTGGCCAAATTTCTGGAATGATCAGCAAACTCAAAATTACTCAGGTAATGAACCTTTATAGATCTTCTAGAATGCTGAACAGTTAACTTAATGAAATGCTGAGAACTAACAGTAAAATCAAACTAAGCTTTCAGGAAAGATTGTAAATCTTTACAATAACATTTGCTGTTTATTTAAAAGTCTTTGTCTCTATAAATTCTCGAGAGGTCAGGAAGGGAATTTTATCTATAAACAACTCATATGATTCCAGTGTGATGGTCGATTACACTGTCCATGTGGAATGTAAATCACTTATTCCAGTTTTAAAACAAACAAAAGTGTTGGCTCAAATCATTCCTTTACACAGTACTGGCAGGATCTTCCATTAACATATGTGGGTGATAAGTAAAAAACAGTTAAGGGAATTAATGAAGATTTTTATATTGGGTTTTGAAGGCAGCGGTCAACTAAATGGCATTGCAGTTTAATACCTGCTGTTGACAAGAGGCCATTTTAGTTTAGTTGTCCAAATTTATTTTGGTAGCAAGCTTTTATGGAGGGAAAAAATGTTGAAAACCTAGGGATGATAAAAAATACCTAACACGTTTTTCCACTGGATGATTTAGATTTTTATATCACAATTTATATCATATTGTAGAAATCGTTAATCATGTATTGCTGGTCAGCATATGAGAAAAAGGTTCATGTTTGGTATAATGACTGGAACTGTTTGAACTGGTTCAAACATGGACAAAAGAGCTGAACTCAAGAGGTGAGGTGAGAGTGACTGCCCTTGACATCAAGGCAGCATTTGACCGAGTATGGCATCAAGGAGTCCTAGCAAAACAGGAGTCAATGGGAATCAGGGGGAAAACTCTCTGCTGGTTAGTCATACCTAGCGCAAAGGAAGATGGCTGTGGTTGTTGGAGGTCAATCATCTGAGCTCCAGGACATCACTGCAGGAGTTCCTCAGGGTAGTGTCCTAGGCCCAATCATCTTCAGCTGCTTCATCAATAACCTTCCTTCAATCATAAGGTCAGAAGTGGGGATGTTCGCTGATGATTGCATAATGTTCAGCACCATTCGCCACTCCTCAAATACTGAAGCAGTCTGTGTAGAAATGCAGTAAGACCTGGACAATATCCAGGCTTGGGCTGATAAGTGGCAAGTAACATTTGCGCCACACAAGTGCCAGGCAATGACCATCTCCAACGAGAGAATCTAACCATCTCCCCTTGACATTCAATGGCATTACCATTGCTGAATCCCCCACTATCAACATCCTAGGGCCTACCATTGACCAGAAACTGAACTGGAGTAGCCATATAAATACTGTGGCTACAAGAGTAGGTCAGAGGCGAGGAATCCTGCGGCGAGTAACTCAACTCCTGACTTCCCAAAGCCTGTCTACCATCTACAAGGCACAAGTCAGGAGTGTGATGGAATTCTCTCCACTTGCCTGGATGGGTGCAGCTCCAACACTCAAGAAGCTCGACACCATCTAGGACAAAGCAGCCCGCTTGATTGGCACACCATCCACAAACATTCACTCCCTCCACCACCAACGCACAGTGGCAGCAGTGTGTACTATCCACAAGATGCACTGCAGCAATGCACCAAGGCTCCTTAGACAGCACCTTCTAAACCCGTGACCTCTACCACCTCGAAGGACAAGAGCAGCAGATGCATGGGAACATCACCACCTGCAAGTTCCCCTCCAAGTCACACACCATCCTGACTTGCAACTATATCGCCGTTCCTTCACTGTCGCTGGGTCAAAATCCTGGAACTCCCTTCCTAACAGCACTGTGGGTGTACCTACCTCACATGGACCGCAGCGGTTCAAGAAGGCAGCTCACCACCACCTTCTCAAGGGCAATTAGGGATGGGCAATAAATGCTGGCATAGCCAGTGATGCCCACATCCTATGAATGAATTTAAAAAAAAATTGTTAACCTATCTTTCTGTTTCTGGCCTGCAAATAACTGCAGGTAAATAATACTGTTCTCAACACAAGTGGCTTAACCGCTAAAACAAGAACATTGTGATATATCAGATAAAAATCATGTTGCGAGTTAAATTATTACATTGTTTTTGTTCTATCATGCTTTCTCTACTGGTGAACCTGGCTAATTCCTGCTAACATGTGCAATAAGAGCTGTTTTCAGAGGTAGACTTAAAAATGCTAATGATTTGCTAAACTCAAAATCTCAAAGCAAACACCATATAGGGAGGGAATTTCACAGCTTAAGGCCTTCTTGCCTACATAAGTTCACTGAGGTTTGCAGTTTTCAGTTTCTTTCACAACTTCACAGATAATGAAGCAGTCCGTACCCACCATGGGCATGCGGTGGCGTAATGGTATTGTCACTGGACTAGTAACTCAAAGACTCAGGGTATTGCTCTGGGGACATGGGTTTGAATCCCACCATGATAGAAGGTAGAATTTGAATTCAATTAATAAAATTCTGGAATTAAAAAGCTCATCTAATGATGGCCATGAAACCATTGTCAATTGTTGTAAAAACTCATCAGGTTCACAAATGTCCTTTAGGGAAGGAAATCTGCTATCCGGTCTGGCCTTCATGCGACCCCAGACCCACAGCAATGTGGTTGACTCTTAAATGGCCTAGCAAGCCACTCAGTTGTATCCAACCTCTATAACATTAATAAGGAATGAAACTGGATGGACCACCCAGCATCGACCGAGGCCCCAGAAACGACAACAGCAAACCCAGCCCTGTTGACCCTGCAAGGTCCTCCTTCCTAACATCTGGGGGCCTGTGCCAAAGTTGGGAGAGCTGTCCCACAGACTAGTCAAGCAACAGCCTGACATAGTCATACTCATCGAATCATACTTTACAGACAATGTCCCAGATACCACCATCACCATACCTGGGTATGTCACGTCCCACCAGCAGGACAGACCCAGCAGAGGTGGTGGCACAGTGGTATACAGTCGAGAGGGAGTTGCCTGGGAGTCCTCAACATTGACTCCAGATCCCACGAAGTCTTGTGGCATCAGGTCAAACATGTGCAAGGAAACCTCCGGCTGATTACCACCTACCGTGCACCTCTCAACTGATGAACCAGTACTCCTCAATGTTGAACATCATTCAGGGTATCAAGCATGCAGAATGTACTGTGTCCATCACTAAGAGTGGCTTGGTAGCACTACTACTGGCCTAGTCCTAAAGGACATAGCTGCTACACTGGGTCTGCAGCAAGTGGTGAGGGAAGCAACAAGAGGGGAAAATATACTTGACCTAGTCCTCGCCAATCTGCCTGCCACAGATGCAGCTGTCCATGACAGTATTGATAGGAGTGACTACTGTACAGTCCTTGTGGAGACGAAGCCCCACCGTGCTGTGTGGCACTACCACCATGCTAAATGGGATAGATTACAAACAGATCTAGCAATGCAAAACTGGGCATCCATGAGTCGTTGTGGGCCATCAGCAGCAGCAAAATCTGTAACCTCATGGCCCAGCATATCCCCCACACTACCATCAAGCTGGAGGACCAACCCTGGTTCAATGAAGAGTGTAGGAGGGCATGCCAGGAGCAGCACCAAGCATACCTCAAAATTAAGCTACAATCCAGGACTACTTGTGTGCCAAACAGCATAGGTAGCATGGGATAGTCAGAGCTAAGTGATCCCATAACCAGATCTAAGCTCTGCAGTCCTGCCACATCCAGTCATGAATGGTGGTGGACAATTAAACAATGAACCAGAGGAGGTGGCTCCACAAATATCCCCATCCTCAATGATGGGGGAGCCCAGCACATCAGTGCAAAAGATAAGGCAGAGCATTTGCAAAATCTTCAGCCAGAAGTGCCGAGTGGATGATCCATCTCAGCCTCCCCCTGAAGTCATCATAGATGCCAGTCTTCAGTCAATTCGATTCACTCCGCGTGATATCAAGAAACGACTGAAGGCACTGGATACTGCAAAGGCTATGGGCCCTGACAACATTCTGGCAATAGTATTGAAGACCTGTGCTCCGGAAGTTGCTGTGGCCCGAGCCAAGCTGTTCCAGTACAGCTACAACACTGGCATCTCCCAGCAATGTGGAAAATTGAGCAGGTATGTCCTGTACACAAAAAGCAAGACAAGTCCAACCTGGCCAATTACCGCCCCATCAGTCTACTCTCTAACATCAGTAAAGTGATGGAAGGTGTTATTGACAGTGCTATCAAGCGGCATTTGCTTAGCAATAACCTGCTCAGTGACACTCAGTTTGGGTTCTGCCAGGGCCACTCAGATCCTGACCTCATTACAGCCTTGGTTCAATCAAGGACAAAAGAGCTGAACTCAAGAGGTGAGGTGTGAGTGACTGCCCTTGACATCAAGGCAGCATTTGACCAAGTATGGCATCTAGGAGCCCTAGCAAAACTGAGGTCAATGGGAATCAGGGGGAAAAATCTCTGCTGGTTGGAGTCGTACGTAGCGCAAAGGGAGATGGTTGTGGTTGTTGGAGGTCAATAACCTGAGCTCCAGGACATCACTGCAGGAATTCCTCAGGGTAGAGTCCTAGGCCCAAACATCTTCAGCTGTTTCATCAATGATCTTTCTTCAATCAGAAGGTCAGAAGTGGGGATGTTCGCTGATGATTGCACAATGTTCAGCACCATTTGCCACTCCTCAGATGCTGAAGCCGTCCGTGTATAAATGCAGCAAGACCTGGACAATATCCAGGCTTGGGCTGATAAGTGGCAAGTAACATTTGCGCCACACACGTGCCAGGCAATGACCATTTCCAACACGAGAGAATCTAACCATCTCCCCTTGACATTCAATGGCATTACCATCACTGAATCCCCCACTATCACCATCCTGGGGGTTACCATTGATCAGAAATTGAACTGTTTTAGTTTAGAGATACAGCACTGAAACAGGCCCTTCAGCCCACCGAGTCTGTGCCGACCATCAAACCCCATTTATACTAACCCTACATTAATCCCATATTCCTACCACATCCCCATCTGTCCCTATATTTCCCTACCACCTACCTATACTAGGGGCAATTTATAATGGCCAATTTACCTACCAACCTGCAAGTCTTTTGGCTTGTGGGAGGAAACCGGAGCACCCGGAGAAAACCCACGCAGACTCAAGGAGAACTTGCAAACTCCACACAGGCAGTACCCAGAATTGAACCCAGGTCACTGGAGCTGTGAGGCTGCAGTGCTAACCACTGCGCCACTGTGCCGCCCAATTTTTAGCCATATAAATACTGTGGCTACAAGAGTAGGTCAGGGACTAGGAATCCTGCGGTGAGTAACTCACCTCCTGACTTCCCAAAGCCTGTCCACCATCTATAAGGCACAAATCAGGATGTGAGATGGATGCAGCTCCAACAACACTCAAGAAGCTCGATACCATCCAGAACAAAGCAGCCCGCTCATTGGCACCCCACCCACAAAACATTCACTCCCTCCACCACTGACACACAGTGGCAGCAGTGTGTCCCATCTACAAGATGCACTGCAGCAACATCCAAACCCGCGACCTCTACCACCTAGAAGGAGAAGGGCAGCAGATGCATGGGAACACCACCACCTGCAAATTCCCCTCCAAGCCACACATCATCTTGACTTAGTACTATATTGCCTTTCCTTCACTGTCGCTGAGTCAAATTCCTAGAACTCCCTCCCTAACAGCACTTCTACTACACCAGTCTTTGAGCCACGCATTAATTTCTCTAATCTTATTTGCCCTATGCCAATTTGCACATGGGTCAGGTAATACGCCAGAGATTATTACCTTTGAGATTCTGTTTCTATATTTGGTGCCTAGCCCCTCATACTGTCTCTGCAAATGGTTACTAATCTTGTTTTTCTGTACGAGAACTCTCCCTAAAACAACCTGGCTTGCATCCATGACTAGTTGTAAGGTTTTCACAGGGTCTAAATAGGCATTTGTGCAACATGCTGTCAAACATCATTTGTTCTGATGTACTGTCTGTGTGATTTAATCCATTCCCTATTGGTGGTCTCTTTTGTCAGATCGCTTAGGGGGGCAGATAGTGTAGTGAGATCAGGGATGCAACGACTGCAGTATATAATGAGTCCTAGCAGACTCCGGACTTCTTGCACGTTTGTAGGATCTGCAGCATTTGCAATGGCTTCAATTTTCCCTGGATCTGATGATACTCCTTTACTGCCGAATACATGACCGAAGAATTTAATTATGCTTTCATTGACCAAATATTTGTCTTTGTTCAAGGTGAGGTTACATTCTCTGAGACGTTGTAGGCATGCATGTAAATGTGTCTCAAGTTCCTCTTCAGTGCGACCGTGAGAATGTCATTACTGATGTTCAGCATGCCTTCAAGTCCTTGAAGTACAGACTGAGTCATGTTTTGAAATAGCTCAGCTGCCAAATTGAGCCTCTTGTATCGGAAGAGTCTGATGTGAGTGGTGAATACAGTAAGATATCTTGATTCTTCTGTAAGTTTGATTTGCCGGTAGCCTGCAATGTTTAGCAGAGTGTTTAGCACCATTCACTTTTTCTATGATATCATTGATTGTCAGTGTCGTGTCTTTCTCATTGTATGGTTTGGTTTGGTGATCACATATCAACCAGATTCTAATCTGGTTCTCATTCTTGGGTTTCTTGATGACTTGTATGGGTGAGACCCAAGGGGTAGGCTCATCCCTCAACTTTCTCAATAATGTCAAGGTCACGTAGGCATTGAAGTTCCTTCCTTGTCTGTTTCTTGTCATGGAATGGTATCCGTCGCCGTTGATGTGCAACTGGGGGCACATTAGGGCCGATGTGCAGCTTGCATGTAACACCTTTCAGTTTGCCAATACCAGTGAAGTGATCAGCATACAGTTTGAGAATGTTTTTGTTATGTGAAGGAATCACGTATGTGACTGCAATCACGTGCAGATCTGTTGCTGTGTGGAAACATTCTCCAGATATGACATAGAATACCGCTTTCGTTCTAGTGCCTTTGAATGAGACTGGCATTTCAAAAGTCCCAAGAATTTTCAGCGGTTTGTCACTGTCACTGTCACAAGGGAAAATTTTTGTATTCCCTGGTTTGCAGAGAATGGGGCAATCCTGAAGTTTGTTGAATGTTTCGTCTCCCACGACATTGACACGCTCCTGTGTCTATGAGAGCATTGACTTCTGAGCAGACAATGGTCACTGTCCCATGTGGCTGTTTACTGTGTCTGAGAGAGAGGACAAAACTATATTCAGGGTCAGCCGCCTGTACTTCCCTTGCCTTTTTGCTGTGGTATGACTACGTGACACCCTTCTGTTGGTATGGGTCTTAGTAGCTGATTTTGTTGATGAACGACAAACACAAGCAAAGTGATTGGGGTTTCAATAGGCTTTATACAGTTTACCAGTAGCAGGACACTCTGTCTGGTGTGGGTTAGCACTGCCACAGTGGAAGCATTCTTTGGATAAGTCGCAGCTCTGTTTGTGAGATGGCTGTTGTTGTTTTGTGGGTGTTTTCCTGGCATGTGAGAAATGAATAGTCTTCACAGGAGTTGAGATTGGAGTGTGGTAGTTACCATTAGCCTCACCTTCGGTAGCTCCGGACTCTGAGGGCGATAGTGATCTTGCTAACTCCAATAGCTCTGACAGCTTTCGGTTTTTCTTAATTCTTTTCAGTGTAGTTGACTGGAGAGATAGCCGTCGACTATTTGCGTTTTGATTTCCCATTCGACATGTTCAGCATCACCGAAGTCACATCTGGTTGCTAGTTGCCTTAAATGTGTGCAATATTGGTCAATTGTTTTCTTTGCTTCTTACTTAGCGCGTTGGAAGACAATGGTTTAGTTATATGTTTTTCTTGGGTGTAAAGTAGGTCGGCAGCACATGTTTTGCTGAGTCATAGTCATTTTGCTCAGGCGTAAGTGTCTCAAAGATAACATCTAATTCTTCAACTCCATTGTGTAGAAGTAAGGCCTTTTTCCTTGTGTCGTCTGTGATTGCAAAACCTGCCATCGCACCTTTGAAACGTCGCAGCCACTTTTGCCAATGTGGGGATACAGATGATGGCTCTGAATGCACATCAAAAGGTGGTAGATTGGGCATAGACAGCGTCATATTGATCAGAAATCAGTGATAAGGGATCCGGGATCACACACCTTTCAGAGGAAACTTCTCAGTGATCCGAGATTATATATTTTTTTTGATTGGATGATTATTTTGGAGAGATCAGTGTGCATGTATATATATATACATGTATATATATATATAGGGCGGCACAGTGGCGCAGTGGTTAGCACCGCAGCCTCACAGCTCCAGGGACCCGGGTTCGATTCCGGGTACTGCCTGTGTGGAGTTTGCAAGTTCTCCCTGTGTCTGCGTGGGTTTTCTCCGGGTGCTCCGGTTTCCTCCCACAAGCCAAAAGACTTGCAGGTTGATAGGTAAATTGGCCATTATAAATTGTCACTAGTATAGGTAGGTGGTAGGGAAATATAGGGACAGGTGGGGATGTTTGGTAGGAATATGGGATTAGTGTAGGATTAGTATAAAATGGGTGGTTGATGTTCGGCACAGACTCGGTGGGCCGAAGGGCCTGTTTCAGTGCTGTATCTCTAATCTAAAAAATAGACAGAATAATAAATAATCACACTGTACAAGCTTCCTGTGTGTGCCTAACACAGTCTCCAAATTAAAATGCTGTCTGTGAAAGTAGACAAACACCTTCCAAAATGTTCATACATGAAAGCAATATTTCCATTTTTTTCCATTCTTTTTCTGTTTACCACCTCACCATTATGATATCCTCGGGACTTGAGTGAGGTTTAGCAGAGTTTAATATAAGGTATAAGGCAAAGACAAAGAGACAAAGACTGCAGCAGCTGAAGGTAAAGACTTCTCCTTTATTTTGTCTTAGTTTCACTTTCTCTTTGCTACCATGTGTGTTCTACAGCAGCCTCTAGAGTACACAATACACAATGCAATTGTAATTGCAATTCCAAGAAAGCATCTCACAACTGTCTTCTCAAGGGCATTTAAGGATAGGCAATAAATGCTGGCCTTGCCCACATCCCATGAATGAATAAAAAGAAAGTTTGAGACTCACAGCTGAGCCTTTTGGATGTTACAAAGATGTAATGACCATTATTACTTCGTAATGCCACATTTGGAACATTACAATTAGTCATTTCTATAATTAATTGTATCAACTCTTTCAAATACCCAAATAAAAGCAAAATACTGCGGATGCTGGAAACCTGAAACAAAAACAAGAAATGCTGGAATCACTCAGCAGGTCTGGCAGCATCTGTGGAAAGAGAAGCAGAGTTAACGTTTCGGGTCAGTGACCCTTCTTCGGAAGAAGGGTCACTGACCCGAAACGTTAACTCTGCTTCTCTTTCCACAGATGCTGCCAGACCTGCTGAGTGATTCCAGCATTTCTTGTTTTTCTTTCAAATACCCATTTGTACAGGAGATGCATGACACCTGTACAGTCCATCTGTGACACTAGTCAAGATTAGAACCAGAGATTAACATAAAAACCCATCTTACTCTGAAATACCTGCTCCTTTATCACAAATACAGATTGTTCAGCTCTTAAATATCAACTCCTCCATCATTAGCACAAATTGTCTTGCTCTCAAATCCTAGTTCCCCAGTTTCTACCATATATATGCACATGGAACAAATTACATTGAGACTGAAATTAACTATGTACAGCACAGAGGTACACAAGCTGCACTATTGAAAATTGTTATACCTTGCCTAATGTGTGCTGTAACTGAAAATTGTGACAAATTAACAGAATAAATTTTTCAACACTGTTGCAACATCATTCAAAATGCTCGACACCATCTGCTAGACCTTGATTTAACTTCATTTTGAATAAAGTTAATGCCTGTAGAACCTGGGTAACATCTAGACTTCAGGTAATATGTGTCAGCTGATGAGCAACTTGAAAAAAACAGAAAATGCAGAGTTGTCTCCCCTGACCTTCAATGAGACCACCATCACCATGTCCTTGATTGTCAACATTTTGTGGTCACCACTGAGAGGAACATAAACAGGACCAGTAATTTCAATAACATGACTGCAAGCAAGAGCATGGCAGAGGCTGGGAATTCTGCAATAAATGGCTCACCTCTTGACCATTCAAAGTCTATCCAAGGCTCAAGTTAGTAATGTGATGGAATACTCACCACTTGCCTTGATGGGTGGAGCTGTAACATCATCCATAATATTCAACATCATCCAGGTCAGTTCAGATTGCTTAATTGATGCCCCTGCCGCTGGACTCATTATCCATTTCCTCCATCACTGGCACACTGTGGCTGCAGTACGTACAATGTATAGGACACATTGCATCAATTCACCAATTCTTCGCTAGCTACTTCCTCCCCTAAAACCTGTACCATCATCAACAACTTATATTTATATAGTTCCCTTAATGTAATAAAACATCACAAGATGCTTCACAGGAGCAGTATAAAACAAAATATACACCGAGCCTTATTGTCAAATCTTTCCATGGCCTCATCCCTCCCCACCTCTATAATCTCCAGTACCACAACCTTCTGAGATATCTGTGCTCCTCCAATTCTGGCCTCTTGAGCTTCACTAATTTTAATTATTCTACTAAAGATGGCCATGCCTTTAGCTGCAGAAGCCCTAACCTCTGGAATTTCTTCCCTAAACTGCTCTGCCTCTTTCTTTCTTTAAGATGTTCCTTAAAACTTACCTTAACCAAACTTTTGGTCAAGCTGCCCCAATATCTCCTTATGTGGCTCGGTGTGAAATTTTGTTCGATAACAAGGATTTTTCTATCTTAAAGGCACTTTATATATAAATACAAGCTTTGTTATCTCTTAAAGTTCCCTCCCAGATATATACAGCTGTTCTTTCATTGTCATTGGGTGAATATCACAGAATTCCCTATCTCACAGCATTGTGGCAGCACCATCACCCCAAGGAATCGAATAGTTTACCTTGTCAGCGGAACTAGGAATGGCAGAAGATAATAAAACAATAAGCCTTTGCAGCAACACCCACATCTCAACAATATTTTTTAAACTGTCCAGGTCATTGATGAAAGCAAGGACAAAGATCCATTTCTCATGACCCTGTGCTTGCATTTTCCGAGAGAGTTATATATAGGCTCAACAAATCATTTATCACAGAGTCCCTTGTAGTTTACTGTGACAGAAACCATCATTAGTGCTGTGGACCAATTCTATGTATCTACTACTTCTGAACTGTTATTAGCTTATGTTTCTCTGATCAGCATTAATTTCCAGACAAGTAGCATTTCACATCACTACAAAGTTCAGCCCAGTTGTACTTTTACAGGAGGTTCTAATCTGGAGATTAATAATCCATTAATCCTATTTTTTATTAACATGTTTGTCCAGGATCATTTAGCAGCCCAAGCAGCATTCGAGAAGTTACTGAAGTCGAAAAATTAGATTTCTGAGTAATAGTTTATGGAATCATAGAAACTTACAGCACAGGAGGCTGCCATTCAGCCTGTTGTCTGTGCTGGTTCCTTGAAAGAGCAGTTGTGTTTAGTCCCACACTGCCACTTCTCTGCAATCCTGTAAATTTCACATCCTGAAGTATCTGCCCAATTCCCTTTTAAAATTACTTATGGATTTAGCTTCCACCAACTTTTCAGATAGAACATACTAAATCCTACAACTGCCTTTTGCCAATAATTTGAAAACTATCACCTCTGGTTATTGACCCACTTGCCACGGGAATAGTTTTTCTCTATCTACTCCATCAAAACCTCTCAGCATCTTTAAAACCACTGTTAGGTCACTTCTTAACCTACCTGTTCCAAGGAGAACAGTCCTAATTTTTCCAGCTTCTCCTTATCCCTGGTAGGATCCTGGTAAACCTCCTCTGTAACCTTTCTAAGGCCTTAACATCTTTCCTGGTGCCCAGAATTGTCCATGATATTCCAGCTGAGGCCTAATCAGTGATTTATAAAGTTCTAATAGAGTAGAGTCATAGAGTTTTACAGCACAGAAACAGGCCTTCAGCCCAACGCACCTGCGTTGACCATCAAGCACCCGTCCTAACTAACCCCATCTCCCCGCACTAGGCCCGTAGCCTTGTATGTTATGACGTTTCAAGTGCTCATCTAAATGAATGTCGTGAGTGTTCCTGCCTCGACCATCCCTTCAGGCAGTGTGTTCCAGATTCCAACCACCCTCTGGGTGAAATAAATTCCTCCTCAACTCCCCTCTAAACCTCCTGTCCCTTACCTTAAATCTATGTCCTCTAGTTATTGACCTCTCTGCTAAAGGAAAAAGTTTCTTCCTATCTATCCTATCAATGCCCCTCATAATTTTGTACACCTCAATCAGGTACCCCCTCAGCCTTCTCCGCTCCAAGGAAAACAACCCCAGCCTATCTAGTCTGTCTTCATAACTGAAATGCTCCAGCCCAGGCAACATCCTGGTGAATCTTCTCTGCACCCTCTCATTTGCAATCACATCCTTCCTATAGTGTGGCGACCAGAACTGTGCACAGTACTCCAACTGTGGCCCAACCAGCGTTTTATACAGCTCCATCATAACCTCCCTGCTCTTATATTCTATGCCTTGGCTAATAAAGGCAAGTATCCCATATGCCTTCCTAACCACCTTATCTACCTGTGCTTGCCTTCAGTGATTTATGGACAAGCACCACAAGGTCCCTCTGACCCTCTGTACTCCCTAGGGTCCTGCCATCCATTTTATATTCCCTTGCCTTGTTAGACCTCCCAAAGTGCATTATCTCACACCTCTCAGGATTAAACTCCATTTGCCACTGCTCCGCCCATCTTACCAGCCCATCTATATCGTCCTGTAATTTATGGCTTTCCTCCTCACTATTTATGACACCACCAATTTTTGTGCCATCTGTGAACTTACTGATCATACCTCCTATATTCACATCTAAATCACTAATGTACACTACAAACAGTAAGGGTCCCAGCACCGATCCATGTGGTACACCACTGGTCACAGGCTTCCAATCGCAGAAACAACCCTCTACCATCACCCTCTGCCTCCTGCCACTAAGCCAATTTTGAATCCAATTTGCCAAATTACGCTGGATCCCATGGGCCTTTATTTTCTTAACCAATCTCCCATGCGGGACCTTATCAAAAGCCTTACTGAAGTCCATGTAGACTACATCAACTGCTTTATCCTCATCTACACCTCCAGTCACCTCCTCAAAAAATTCAATCAAGTTAGTTAGACATGATCTCCCCCTGACAAAGCCATGCTGACTATCCCTGATTAATCCCTGCCTCTCCAAGTGGAGATTAATCCTGTCTCTCAGAATTTTTTCCAATAATTTCCTTACCATTGATGTTAGACTCACTGGCCTGTAATTACCTGGTTTATCCCTGCTACCCTTCTTGAATAATGGTACCACATTCACTGTCCTCCAGTCCTCTGGTACCTCTCCTGTGGCCAGAGAGGATCTGAAAATTTGTGTCAGAGCCCCTGCTATCTCCTCCCTTGCCTCACATAACAGCCTGGGATACATCTCATCTGGGTCTGGGGATTTATCCACTTTTAAGCCTGCTAAAACAGCTAATACTTCTTCCTTTTCAATGCTAATTTGATCAAATATATCACAATCCCCCTCCCTGATCTCTACACCTACATTGTCCTTCTCCATAGTGAACACAGATGAAAAGTAATTGTTCAAAACCTCACCTATGTCCTCCGGCTGCACACACAGATTGCCACTTTGATCCCTAATGGGCCCCACTTTTTCCCTGGTTATCATCTTGCCCCTAGCATACTTATAAAACACCTTGGGATTTTCCTTTATCTTGTCTGCCAGTGATTTTTCATGCCCCCTCTTCGCTCTCCTAATTACTTTTTTAAGTACTCCCCTACACTTTCTATACTCCTGTAGGGCCTTCGCTGTTATCAGCCCTCTGAATCTGCCATAAGCCTCCTATTTTTTTCCTTATCCAATCCTCTATATCTCTTGACATCCAGGGTTCCCTTGACCTGTTGGTCCTACTCTTCACCTTTACAGGAACATGCTACACCAGAACCCTCATAATTTCCCTTCTAAATGACTCCGACTGGTCTGATGTAGATTTCCTATAAGAAGCTGCTCCCGGTTCACTTTGGCCAGATCCTGTTTCATCATATTGAAATCTGTCTTCCCCCAATTCAGTACTCTTATTTCCAGACCCTCTATGTCCTTTTCCATAACAACCTTAAATCTTACAGAGTTATGGTCACTATCCTCAAAATGCTCCCCCACTGACACTTCTGCCACTTGTCCGGCTTCATTCCCTAGGATTAAGTCCAGTATCACTCCTCCTCTTGTTGGACTCTCTACATGCTGGCTCAAAAAGCTCTCCTAAATGCACTTGAAGAATTCCACCCCCTTTAGGCTTTTTGCACTACTACTATCCCCTCTAACATAGGGGAAGTTGAAATTCCTTACTATTATTACCCTATTATTATTGCACCTTGCTGAGATTTGCCTACATATCTGCTCCACTACCACTGCCTGACTGTTTGGAGGCCTGTAGCACACTCCCAGCCAAGTAATAGCCCCCTTTTTGTTTTTAAATTCTACCCATATGGCCTCATTTGAGGAACCTTCTAAGATATCATCCCTCCTTACTGCAGTAATTGTCTCTTTAATTAACAGTGCAATGCCACCTCCTCTTTCCCCCCCTCCCTTATCTTGTCTGAAGATTCTATACCCTGGAATATTAAGCTGCCAGTCCTGCCCTTCCCTCAACCATGTCTCAGTAATAGCAATAATATCATATTCCCATGTGTTAATCAACGCCCTCAATTCATCTGCCTTACTAGTAAGGCTCCTTGCATTAAAATAGATACAATCCAGCCTTGCATTATTTGCCTGAGCCTTAACAGATCTACATTTACTCTGACCTCCGGACTGACTTAGCTTCACATGTATATTTGATTGTACATCACCCCCTACTGTGCTTCCACTCTGTATCCCATCTCCCTGCCAAAATAGTTTAATCACCACCACCCCACCCCCCCACCCCCCACAACAGCACTAGCAAACCTCCCAGCAAAGATGCTGGTCCCATTCTGTTTCAGGTGCAATCATCCATCTTATACAGATCCCACCTTCGCCAGAAACAGGCCCAGTGATCCAAGAATCTAAAGCCCTCCCTCCTGCACCATCTCCCCAACCATGCATTCATCTGCTCTAACCTCCTATTCATATACTCACTAGCCCATGGCACTGGAAGAAACCCAGCGATTACAACCTTTGAGGTCCTACTTTTTAATCCACTGCCTAGCTCCCTAAATTCTTTTTGCAGGACCTCATCCCTCTTTCTACCTATGTCATTGGTACCAATGTGGACCACGACCTCCAGAATACTTTGTAGCCACTCAGTGATATCCAAGATCCTTTGCACCAGGGAGGCAACATACCATCCTGGAATCACGTCTGCGACCACAGGAACACCTATCTGTTCCTCTAACCATAGAATCCCCGACCACTATTGCCCTTTTGTCCCTTTTTCACCATCCCAGCACAGCTGAGTCAGCCATGACATTCCGGTCATGATTCTTGGTGCATTCTCCAGAGGAACCCTCTCCCCCATCGGTACTCAGAACTGAATACCGATAATGTTGAGTACAAATAATGTGGTCTCTTTACTTTCTATTGCATTCCTCTATTCATAAACCCAAGTAACCCATGTGCTTTTTTAAAACCATTTTATCAACTTGCCCTGGCACCTTTAAGGATTTGTGTATACGGACACCTGCTCATCTACACTTTTCAGAATAATGCTATTTATGGTATACTTACTTTCCATATTAGTCCTCTCAAAGTGCATCACTTCACACCTCCACATTGAACTTCATCTCTCATGCTGCTACCCTTGTCACTATCCCGTCTATGTCATCCTGAAGGCTAAAACTATCCTCATCACTATACTACATCCCACATTTCAGCCGGGATTTTATCCAGGAGACAGGAGTCTTGACTACCTGCAAAAACGTTGACAAGAGTCCCGCATCGTCTCCTCTGGGGAAGACCGGGTCAAGTGCTAATTAGGCACTTAAGTGGACAGCGGCGGGCCTTCCCTAGGATCAAGGACCCCAGCAGTGGCAGTCCTGCATGCTGAGAGCTGCCGGCCAGTCAGAGGCCAGCAGCTCCTTAACTGAGCAGCACCACCGCAGAGGCGATGGCTGCTGTCGGTACAGCAATGACCCGAGGTGCTGGAACCAGGTTGGGGTTACTGGGGAGGGCACTGTAGGGAAGTCAGCAGCAAGGGCAGGAGGGGGCTCTCAGTGGGCCCCCCTTTCCCGATGCTGGGTCCCTCATTCAGGCACTGCCTTTTAATGTGGGACCGCCCTCTCCCCTCTTATGCTGGATGAAAGTATTCAGACTTGAAACTGATGAATGTTGAGTACAAAATGGAATAATTACTTCCAAAATTTTGATATCCTAGTTAAGTTTCAGACAGTAAACTTCTGCATATCCATAGAACATAACCACTCATTATAACAGAAGAGAACTATTCAGTGAACTGTCTCAGAATCAGGAAAATGTTTTAACTTCTATGATTAATTATAATGATGCAAGTTGTAGCACCCTACCACCTTTGGCTGACTTGCGAAATGTGCATGGGATAATACCTAACTGACCCTTAGGACCAAGTTGATGGCTTATTAGGCCTATGTTCTCAGCACCTTGCTGTACGGCTGTGAAACATAGGTGACTTGCAGCTACTAGGAAAAGAAGCTGCATCTGCGGTACATTCTGGGTTTATCCTGGCAGGACAAAATCACAAATGCGGCAGTCCTCTCAAAGGCAAATCTCCCAAACGTGTTGGTTCTAATCAGACAGAGGTGGCTTCGGTGGACCGGACACATCTATAGGATGGAAGATGGTAACATACCCAAGGACCTTCTGTATGGTGAGGTAGCTGAGATGACCAGCGATGCGCCCAAAGCTCTGCTTTAAGAATGCTTGCAAGCGTGACATGAAGGCCCTAAATATCGACTGTCACAGTTGGGAGTCACTAGCTGGTGAAAGAGGGAAATGGCAACACATCCTGTGGACTGCTGTGCACTACCATGATGACCAGTTGCTACAGCAGCTTGACAACAGACGCCAGTGTCAAAAACAAGAACTCACAGTGTCACTTGGCAGCTTCACATGCAGCACTTGTGGCAGAACCTGACTCTCAAGAATTGGTCTTCACAGCCATCAGTAAAGGTGCTGCAAGAGAAGACACCCCACCTAAATGGATTACATATAAACATAGGGACATAGGGCATGTCCATCATCTTTCATAGATGGAAGAATGCCAGCCGTGTAGCACCCTAACTGTGATCAACGAGCTCATGTACATCATGGATACAGCTTGGGACATTCCTGGTCTTTAAGGTTCAGTTACTCGGTGGATAAACTCAGAATTTGGAATAACACCAGCATACTGTCATTCTGTTTCTCACTGCTAACTGACTGCTTCAAGAATGAAAACGTAGGACGATTAATGTATTAAAGGTTGAAGGTCAATTCAGAATTTTTAAATATGCAATTATGTCTTGTAAAATAATCTCCTTGTGTTCACCACATAAATTACAATTTACACGAAGGTGCATAGTTGCTGTATTGGAAAGTTTTTTTTTTGCCAGGCTCATCGTCTATCAGAAGGGAATATTTATTATCTGTTTAAGTGGAAAGTCTTACAGTTCTTACAGCATGGATTAATTTTAAAAATAGATTTGCATGACTGATGGAATAACGAGAATTATTCTATCATCCTCTGAGTTCAAATATCTCTTGCAATGAGAGTGCCTCTTGAGCATTTAAGACAAGAAGCTGTGAAGCAGGAAGAACAAATTTTAAAAAAAGCTTTATTTACATCTCAATACAAATGAACCACAAGGAACTTCACGTCATTTCATGCAGTAAAAGATTAAACCATGATCCATTATAAATTGAGACTCAACACTATGTAAACAACACATTAAGAATACACTTCAAAGAGACATAAACAAGCACAAGTCATATTTTAGTCTCAAACTTGATACTCCATGTATTCTGATATTCTCCATATGATAAGGATTCTTTCATAGGAATGTGATATGAAAAATAGCCCATTCACCTGTGATAACAGTTACCCTGAATTACTTATCTCTTTCCAAACTAGCGATGAACATTTAGCAAATTCAGGTGCTTTACAGAAATAGTTCACAATTAAAAGCTGTTGAATTGAATTAGAACAATAAAAGCATTTCAATTTCATGCAAAGGACCGTGTGAGGGCAGATAATGAACTTGACTTTGTTTTGTATGAAGCTATGCAGCTAAATGTTTACACTGGTATTTTCAGGTTCTCCATTTCAACAATTTACACAATGATAACATAGCAACAGATTGACAGAGATTCAAATCTTTGCTTCACAACCCTGTGGTCACAGTTTTGAGCCTGAGTTCAAAGAGTGTATTCGGGACAGTTTCTTAGAACAATACACTCTAGAACCTACCAAGGACCAAGCTATTTTGGACCTGGTAATGTACAATGAGACAGGACTAATTAAAGACCTCATAGTAAAGGATCCTCTAGGCAAGAGTGATCATACATAATAGAATTACACATTCAGTTTGAGGGTGAGAAATGTGGGCCTGAAACTAGTGTCTTAAGTAAAGACAATTACGAAGGTATGAAGACAGGGTTGACTAAAGTGGACTGGGAAAATAGGTTAAAAGGTATGATGATAGAGAAGCAGTCATTGAGGGAGATATTTCATAACTCTCAGCAAAGATAGATTCCATTGAGGAAGAAAGACTCTACCAATAGAACGTACCATCCGTGGCTAAGGAAGTTAATGGTGGTATCAAATTGAAAGAAAAGGCGTACAATGCTGTGAAGATTAGTGCCAGGCCAGAAGATTGGGAATACTTTAGAAACCAGCAAAGGTTGACTAAAAAAAAAGAGGGAGAAATTGGAGTATGAGAGAAAACTAGCAAGAAATATAAAAACAAACAGTAAAAGCTTCTGTAAATAAACAAAAAGGAAAAGAGTAGCTAAAGTGCGCATTGGTTTCTTAGAGGGCGAGACTGGGGAATTAATAATGGGAAACAAGGAAATGGCAGAGGCTTTGAACAAGTATTTGTATCTGTCTTCACAGGAGAAGAGACAATATGAATCCCAAAAATCAGGGATAGGCACTGACATGTTGGACCATGGACATTTGACAAAATTATTGACTCAGCCATAGACATGGGGGCAATTAATCGGTATATAAAGTGTATAGCCAATCTAATGCCATCAGAACACCGTCCAATTTAAAACACATTTCTCCCTATAAATAAAGTAGCTAAGCATAAGAACATCAATGGAGAGCAGCAGAACTGTATTAGCTAGCGAGCATGTAAAACAGAATGCAATGCTAATGTGAATTACTTTTGTTGACAGAATAGAGCTAGCAACACCATGTCACGAGGTGGTAGATGGACTTACTGGATGATTTCTGTGGATTCACATTGTGTCAGGAGTGCGAATTCATCCAGCAAACCATGAAACTCAAGGAGAGGATTGTTATTGTGGTTATTGAGGGTGAGGCTGTAGAAAACTCGGCAATAGGATGACTATTTCTCATACTGCTGTTGTCAGAAGACAATTTAAACCATGATGGTTAATGTTTGTGCAACATCCCCACCTGCTTGTAATATATGTCTGAAGAAAGGGCAGCCAACAAAAGTGCAGTGATCTCCAAATCAGGAGATTTTATAGGATGGAGCAGATAATACTTCAGAAGTCATGTAAAACAGAAAAGCAGAGTGGGACAGGAAGGGACAGAGAGATTAACGGTAGGTAGCCAAGACTAGTTTATTCATCTTGATAGGCTTTTAAACTAGGTCCTGGATTCTAAAATACAGAAACAACAGAAGCTCTCATGGACAAAATATCATTTGCTCACCAAAGCTAGTGACAAAATTAAATAAACACAATTATAACTAAAGAGCACCCTTCAGTTCCTCCTGTTACGACCAGGTGAGAAATGCGTCTAGGGGTCTTTTGCTGTCTTTACCTGGTCTTATTTTACAGGGTTTAATTTTAAACACAGTGTGTTTTGAGCTCCCCCTTTCGTGAATCCTTGTTCACAGTTTCCAATTATAAGGCAAAGAAATTAGCACAAACAGGCTTTCTTTGGTTTAAAGCAGAAAGATGAAATTTATTAAACCTTAAACTTAAACTCTAATACAGTTAATGCCTACGGATATACGACACGCTATGCTAGCATGCACACATGATACACACATGCAAATAGGGACAGAAAAGAGAAGAAAAGATAAGAACAGTTTGAGGCAATATCTTGTTACTGTTTCTCGAGCTCGCTGTAGTCCTTGATTGAAGATATGGTCTTGTGTTTCATTGGGGCCCGGTATTCTACATAAACCATATTCATGTAGGAGATTTTTCTCTCTCTGAGTTTACGTGTCTACAATTGTTTCAGTTCCCTGAGAGATGAGCAGGCAAGAGAGGAGAGGTCTTCTCAACCAGGAGCCAGGAGCTTTCTGAGTTTGAATCCTTTGTTGGAAGTTCAAATCTCAACAGCCAGCTAGTCATGTGACTAAAACTGGTCTGACCACTTCTTCTGTGTATTGGGGAAGCAACGACTGAGTCCTTTCCCAACACTGCTAGTATTATGCAAATATCCTTCCTGTCAGGCCTTGCAATTTTAAGTTTTAATGATCATGTGGTGAAATAATGTGTGCCTCAGTCTTGGTAGGTGGGGGGTTTGCCTGACCCTCCAATAAAGCGATTCTCTTAAATTCACTTATGTCTATATCTCAATCTATTACTGTTGATTCCAATTCAGCTCTGACAAGATAATTAACAAAAAGCTTTTCTACCAAAGGTTCAGCAGTTGTTATTGCATGTATTATTCAGTTACAAAATCTTTAGTCACTATCTGTAAGATTGTACTCCAGACTAACCAATTTATGTCCAAGCCAAATCTCTTACCGGTTAGCAAAGGTGCACTTTCAACATAATGTAATTATATGATAGATAACTTTCAAATGACATTGGCTGCTCAGGTTACCTTCCCTCAAACTGGATAGTAAATGATGCACATTGCAGTTACTTATCTTTGACATACTCGTAAAACATCTCCTTTAATCCAATTTGTAGCCAAAAAAATCAGTTAATGACATGTTTCAATGAGCATGTTAGAAACAAATATTTTCAATAAGTCTTCCCTGACATTTTTTAAAACTGCAAATGCAGCTTGGAATTTGTTAAGGAATTGTAGGCAGTTCATCATAGATTAAGATTTATTAAAGCTATCTGTTACATTATATTTACTATTGTATATGGATCAGCAGCATCCTGGTTTCACCAATACCACTAGGCCCCATTACACTTGTATTCATGAGAAACTTACAGGACTCACTTCTTGAGATTCCTTGGATTTTCTTACCTGTTTTGCCCTCAATACAAGTTCTGGAATGATGTGATTCCAAATGGATAGCAGTGGAATTTCAACTTTTATATAGAAGTAAAAGTCCAGCAACTTTCAATATGTCAGAGCTTGTTTCCCAAGTGAAAGTAAGGTGTGCAGAGTGTAGAAAGTGAGACATTCCTTAAGTGACTTTCGCCATTTTAAAATGAGTTCACATAACACAAGCCTTTAAACATGTGTTTTAAAATAACCTAGCTGTTTCCTTACTTTCCCGTCACTATGTTGGACACTGATTTAGTGAGATACCTGGTATTGTATTTGCTTGCACAAGTAGACAATGTCTGCCTGCACATTTGTTGTAGTGATGCAGATTATTCCAGATAGATGTCCATCTGTCAGGTGTGATTTTGATCGCTTGCTTTCCTTCCTCTTTTTCTCTCTGTGTCTCTCTTTTCCCCCCTATCTGTGTCCTCCCTTCCTCTCAGTTATTCCTCCCCCCCCCACCATGTGTCGTCCCCCATCTCTGTGTTGTCATAGAATCATTCATGGTATGGAAGGAGGCCACTCGTCCCCGCCTTTGTGTCATCCTCACTCTCTCTGTCCCCACCAGTCACTTTCTGCCCCCTCCCCTTCTCTCTGTTACCCCTCTCCCTCTCTATATCCCCCTCCCCTGTCCCATTTCTCCTCTCCCCTCTCCTCTATCTGTGACCCCTCCCCTCTCTCCATCCATCTCTCTATCCCCCACTCTCCCTCTCTATATCCCCACCCCTCTCCCTGTCCCCCGTCTCTCTGCCCCCTCTCTCTCGTCCCCCCTATCACCCTCTCTGTCTGTACCTCCTCTGTGCCCCCCTTTCTCACTGTCCCCCTCTCTCTCTGTGACAGCTGCTGAGAGCGGGAACTGACAGCTGAGCAGCTTCATCATTAGCCAGCTTTAAAAAACAATGGCAACTGCCAGTTTCACAGCTGACAGGTGCTGAGAACAGGAACAGTGACTTCCAAACTTCAGACAGCTTCATGGTTTTCTGGGAGGCTTTTAAAAGAAAATCAGAACCCGCTGGAAAACCACAAAGCTGTCCGAAGTTCGGAAGCTGCTGTCCCTGCTCTCGGCACTGGTCAGCTGTGAAACTGACAGCTGCAATTTTTTTTTAAAAAGCCAGTCTGGTTGGAAAGAAGAATCTATTGGGATCCCAATGTTGGCAATCAGCCATTTGTCAGAAATTTCTCATCCCTGAAATTACCAGTCACGGATCTCAAAATCTTTTACCACAGACACTGGCGTCCGTGTACAGACACATTGCCGACCCCTGCCAAGAATGGTAGAAAATCAGGAGGCAAAAGGGAGGAACTTAAAACAATTACTATCCCTAGAGAAAAAGTAATGGGAATACTAATAGGACTAATGACTGACAAGTCCCCTGGACCTGATGCCTGCAGCTGAGGGTCTTAAAGGAAGTGGCTGCACAGGTAGTGGATATATTGGTTATAATATTCCAAAATTTCCTAGAGTCTGGAAAAGTCCCAGCAGATTGGAAAACTGCAAATATAACACCTGTGTTCAAGAAAGGAGGGGGACAGAAAGCAAGAAAACTATAGGCTCGTTAGCCTAACGTCTGTCATTGGGGAAAATGCTAGAATCCATTATTAAAGAGGTAGTAGCAGGACATCTAGAAAATCACAATACAACCAGGCAGAGTCAACATGGTTTCGTGAAAGGGAAATCATGCTTGACAAATTTATTAGACTTCTCGGAAGATGTAACAAGCAAGGTGGATAAAGGGGAACCAGTAGATGTAGTGCATTTGGATTTCGAAAAGGCATTCTATAAGGTGCCACATAAAAGGTTACTACCCAAGATCTCATGGTGTTGGAGGTGATATATTAGCATGGATAGAGGACTGGCTAACTAACAGGAAATAGAGTCAGGATAAATGAGTCTTTTTCAGGATGGCAAGCTGTAATCAGTGCTGGGGCCTCAATTATTTATGATCTATATTAATGACTTAGATGAAGGGACCCTCTGTATTGCAGCCAAATTTGCTGATGCTACAAAGATAGGTAGGAATGCAAGTTGTGAGGAGGATACAGAGTCTGCAAAGGGATATAGATACATTGTGAGCTGGCAAAAATTTGGCAGTATATTGTGGAAAAATGTAAGGTTGTCCACTTTCGCAGGAAGAATAGAAAAGCAGATTATTTAAATGGAGATAGATTGCAAAATGCTGCAGTACAGAGGGACCCAGGTGTGCTTGTACGTGAATCACAAAAAGTCAGCATTTACAGCAAGTGATTAGGAAGGCAAATGGAATGTTGGCCTTTATTGTAAGGGGGTTGGAGCATAGAAGTAGGGAAGTCTTGCTACAATTGTACAGGGCATTGATGAGACTGCACCTAGAGTAGTGTGTACAGTTTTGGTCACCTTATTTAAGGAGAGACATACTTGCATTGGAAGCAGTTGAGAGAAGGTTCATCAGGCTGATTCTTGGAATAAGGGCGGTGGGGGGGGGGGGGGGGGGGGTTGTCTTATGAGGCAGGTTGATAAGGTTGGGCCTATACTCATTGGAGTTTAGAAGGTGATCTGAGGGGATGTTTCCCCTCATGGGGGAATCTAGAACTGGGGCACAGTTTCAAATTAAGGGGTCTCCCATTTAAGATGGAGATGAGGAGGAATTTCTTCTCTCAGAGGCTCATTAGTGTTTGGAATTCTCTTCCCCAGCGAGCAGCGGAGTCTGGGTCATTCAATATATTCAAGTCTGAGTTAGACAGATTTTTGATTGACAAGGGAGTCAAAGGTTATGGGGGGGGGGGGGGGGGGTGGTGTGGTGACAGGCAGGAAAGTAGAGTTTAGGCTACAATCAGATCAGCCATGATCTTATTGAACAGTGGGGAGGAGGCTCAAGGGGCCAATTGGCCTACTCCTTTTCCTATTTTTTATGTTCTGTGTTTTGGTTGTTAATTGACTCGGTCCAATACATCTTTGTGCAGTTTTGTTAGTCCTCAACAACTTGAAGGGAGATCTCTCGGGATGGCTGTGAAATGATGTAATCTCACCATTGTTCACAGTATCAAATTTTATTTGCTCAGATAAATGTTGACTGAAAATAATGAGATTTGATCTCACAGACTAGGATGAATGAAAATTATACAACTTTAAGCATCAAGATACAGGGCTTTCTGGACTTTCTATTTACAGTTCAAAATTATACCAATTTGCAACTAAATTATTTTTAGTACAGCACAATCCATATCTTAAATACTTTGGCTAGCTTCTCAATATTTCATGATAAAAACAGTGGGATCTTGAAATTAGTCAGCATTTCAAAACTTAGAAAACCATAGTAGAGAAGCACAGAGTTCCCATCCTCCAATCGCCATGTTTCAAGACAGTATAGTCATTTTGCTGCACTAGGTTACATTATTCCTTATTTTTGGTACAGTCGTATGGCTTCCACCAATGTGAGAACTGCAGCACTTTCTTCCTCTGATCATCAAAGTTTTCTCTGATTGGCTTCCTCCAACGCCTTGGCTCCAGGTCTAACATGCCTCCAACTATTTCCTTTAAAGAGAAAAAAAGCAGTTTATGTCAACCTTTCTTCTGCAAATTTTTAAAAATTGTATTTTTATCATCCTTGTGTTATTCTATTGTCGTTTTGGCACCCCTATCCCACTTGCATAATATTTTGACAACTGGGGTCAAGGTCAACTTCCTCCCTCAGCTCTGTGGTGCTCACTGAGAGTGCTCCGTGTTGACTTGCATTCTCCCCACTTTCTAATATGAAAGCAAATTACTGCAAATTCTAAGTCCCACTTTTTATAATGATTTTGTGACTGAAGAATTTAATTAGCATTGAGGCATCATTCTATTTTTGATAGCTTTGTTCTTTACAGTTACATTGTCTTCATTTGGATAGCTCTGGTAATGCAGTGAATTGCGGTCCCAAATCCATGGTTTCTGCTCTGTGTGTTGGTCGACAAAGTTGACATACTACTTGAGTAACTGAGATTAGTTTCTTAGGCAAATGCTTTTTTTTTTATACAACACAACTTTCATTAATTCTTTTGTTATAATCAAGTGCGGAGGGGTTGAAGGGTTTCCCTTTCCTTGTTTGACCAGAACAGATTTAATTCTTCCTTAAAGTGGATGTAGTGGCCAATTCAGTAGGTGTTTGATTACATACTTGCTGTGATCATAACAATAATCAATCGGACAGGTTTTCATGAGTTAACAACGAACTCTGCTTCTCTCTCCACAGATGCTGCCAGACCTGCTACTTCCAGCATTTCTTGCTTGTATTTCAGATGTCCAGCATCTGCAGTATTTTGCTTTAATTTTAGCAAAATCATCCTTTAGGCTGGTTTTAAATTTTTAACAAAATATTAATTCAGATCTCCAGTCAGTGAACCTAAGAAAATTATCATTTAACAAAACACATTGGTGTAACATTTCTGTTACAGACAGGTGGAAAGGGGTGTGGGTGGTTCCCACTATTCACCTCCCAACTGACCACATTCGTGTTTTGTTCAAAACGATGTGTTAGCCGCTGAGTGTCTTTAGGATCAAATAAACGGCCAAATGACATTTTTTTTTTTAAACAACCTACAGAAAAAAACTTTATTTTTACACATTCACCCACACACACTTACACAAGAATAGATTTCTTTCTTTTGGGCCTCCTTATCTCGAGAGACAATGGATACGCGCCTGGAGGTGGTCAGTGGTTTGTGAAGCAGCACCTGGAGTGGCTATAAAGGCCAATTCTGGAGTGACAGGCTCTTCCACAGGTGCTGCAGAGAAATTTGTTTGTTGGGGCTGTTGCACAGTTGGCTCTCCCCTTGCGCCTCTGTCTTTTTTCCTGCCAACTACTAAGTCTCTTCGACTCGCCACAATTTAGCCCTGTCTTTATGGCTGCCCGCCAGCTCTGGCGAATGCTGGCAACTGACTCCCACGACTTGTGATCAATGTCACACGATTTCATGTCGCGTTTGCAGACGTCTTTATAACGGAGACATGGACGGCCGGTGGGTCTGATACCTGTGGCGAGCTCGCTGTACAATGTGTCTTTGGGGATCCTGCCATCTTCCATGCGGCTCACATGGCCAAGCCATCTCAAGCGCCGCTGACTCAGTAGTGTGTATAAGCTGGGGATGTTGGCCGCTTCAAGGACTTCTGTGTTGGAGATATAGTCCTGCCACCTGATGCCAAGTATTCTCCGAAGGCAGCGAAGATGGAATGAATTGAGACGTCGCTCTTGGCTGGCATACGTTGTCCAGGCCTCGCTGCCGTAGAGCAAGGTACTGAGGACACAGGCCTGATACACTCGGACTTTTGTGTTCCGTGTCAGTGCGCCATTTTCCCACACTCTCTTGGCCAGTCTGAACATAGCAGTGGAAGCCTTACCCATGCGCTTGTTGATTTCTGCATCTAGAGACAGGTTACTGGTGATAGTTGAGCCTAGGTAGGTGAACTCTTGAACCACTTCCAGAGCGGGGTCACGTGACCGCTACTCCATTTTGAATGTAGTACAAATGTCCTTTTTCTAATGGTTTTGTTTAACAGTTGGAATGACAAGAATAGATAGATAGAGGGAAAAGGGGTAGTTTAGAGTCCAAAGTGAGACAAGTGTTTGTGGTTTACAGTAAACCTGTTGAATCTTCTCAGGAGGGAAGTCTTTTTAAAGCTGCAGGCCTGGATGTTTATAAGTCTTGAAGTTATTGAGGTGTTGTAGAGCCCAACTCAGCACAAAGCTGATGATGTGGATTTTGTTACCTTCACAGATGGAGTCTCAAAGTCACTTTATGATATCTCTGCTATAGTGTCTGTTCCAGTTGTTGTTCAGCAGCATTCTTCTTGCTTAGCTGGATCAGTTGCAAAACCTCTGGTTGGAATGACAGGCGTTGGCTTGATCTCCCCTCTCTCTCCAGAGGACTTCCTTTTTAAGGTAAAAATCTATCACATTAGAGTTTCTGTTAGGAGACACATGGCCTTCTCCCCTAGTGACCGCACAATGGACCAGGATGGCTACCGATTGATGTCTGAATGAGGACCATTCTGTTAACACAGTGCTACTCTACACCTATTCATTTTGGTTTGGGCTGTGAGCTAGTCTGCCTCCAGAACCTTTGTTAGTTCATTCATGTCGAAAGAGGTCATCAATATGCAATAGTGCTCTTTTCAATTTCAAAGGCATTCTCCCCAGAGCTATTTCAGACAAGGTTAACAAGTTCCATCTTTGCAGACAGGTTTGTTGATTTCCAGTACAGGAGAGAGGGGTCACGTGACCGCTACTCCATTTTGAATGTAGTACAAATGTCCTTTTTCTAATGGTTTTGTTTAACAGTTAACTATTTAATTCACAATTCTTCCATTTCACTGTTTATTTCATCAGGGCTCCTTCCGTGCGTGACACTTCTGTTTGCATAGAAGGAATCGCAGGAAAAAAAGAATGGGAACAGAAATTTAATGGAAAAATTAGGGGACTAAAAATTAGATAGCTCCCGAAAACGGATGCAAGGATCTCAATGCATGATTAACCTATGCCCATTCAAAGTAACGCAGACAGCACGCAAACTGCATGTAGCCGACTGCTAAGCGCACTGTCATGTGGCTGCATGCCTCACCTGGGGCCCAAGTTCAAGCAAGATAACACTTAAAGCCAGCCTGCACCTTTTAAAGGGGAGAAAGGGGTGGTGCATTCTGCAGCAGGGGCAGGAAATGTGCAAGAGGATTTAATGAGCAGGAAGAACCTAGAAAAATAGCAAGAGAACATGTCCCAAGTACTGTAGGCCTTGGTGCAGGAGATTAACAGGAGGACAGACATCCGCTTCCCTCGGGGTGGGGGGGGCATGGGTGGCTAGGAGGACCTCCAGGCAGACACTGGGAAGGCAGAGAAAGCAGGCAGGTAACTGTTGCAGTCAATGCCAACAGTTTAGCCCCAAGAACCCGGATGCAGTGCTGCAAGAAGTTTAATGATCTCACACGAGTGGCAAGGTCAGTGAATGCATCCTCATGTGTCCTTTCTTTACAAATAAATCTCTAGCCTCATACACTATTCCATCCTTACAAATGAAGTACCAGCCTCACACACTGCTCCATTTTTTTTTTTTATTCGTTCATGGGATGTGGGCATCACTGGCTAGGACAGCATTTATTATCCATCCCTAATTGGCCTCGAGAAGGTGATGGTGAGCTGCCTTCTTGAACTGCTGCAGTCCATGTGGGGTAGGTATTCCCACAGTGCTGTTAGGAAGGGAGTTCCAGGATTTTGACCCAGCGACAGTGAAGGAATGGCGATATAGTACCAAGTCACGGTGGTGTGCGACTTGGAGGGGAACTTGCAGGTGGTGCTGTTCCCATGCATCTGCTGCCCTTGTCCTTGTAGTTGGTAGAGGTCGTGGGTTCGGAAGGTGCTGTCTAAGGAGCCTTGGTGCGTTGCTGCAGCGCCACTTGTAGATGGGACACACTGCTGCCACTGTGCAATGGTGGTGGAAGGAGTGAATGTTTGTGAATGGGGTGCCAATCAAGCAGGCTGCTTTGTCCTGGATGGTCTCGAGCTTCTTGAGTGTTGTTGGAGCTGCACCTATCCAGGTAAGTGGAGAGTATTCCATCACACTCCTGATTTGTGCCTTGTAGATGGTGGACAGGCTTTGGGGAGTCAGGAGGTGAGTTACTTGGCACAGGATTCCAAGCCTCTGACCTGCTCTTGTAGCCACGGTATTTATATGGCTACTCCAGTTCAGTTTCTGGTCAATGGCCCCAGGTGATGAGAGTGGGAGATTCAGCAATCATAATGTCATTGAATGTCAAGGGGAGATGGTTAGATTCTCTCTTGTTGGAGATGATCATTGCCGAGCACTGTGTGGTGCAAATGTTACTACCACTAAAATTGTGCAATCATCAATGAACATCCCCACATTTGACCTTATGATTGAAGAAAGGCCATTGATGAAGCAGCTGAAGATGGTTGGGTCTAGGACACTACCCTGAGGAACTCTTGCAGTGATGTCCTGGAGCTGAGATGATTGACCTCCAAAAACCACAACCACTGTCCTTTGTGCTAGGTATGACTCCAACCAGCGGAGATTTTTCCCCTTGATTCCCATTGACTCCAGTTTTGCTAGGGCCCCTTGATGCTATACTCAGTCAAATGCTGCCTTTATGTCAAGGGCAGTCACAGTCACCTCACCTCGAGTTTAGCTCTTTTGTCTGTGTTTGAACCAAGGCTGTAATGAGGTCAGGAGCTGAGTGGCCCTGACGGAACCCAAACTTCACCACAACCACTTCACTCAGCTAGCAACAGTCTTTATCAACCGTGACACATACCTCAAATTCATAGCCTCACTTCATCCTCACATACTTAGCACTGCTACAAGCTACACATTAAACCTCTCAGCTTGCACACAGGTGCCAGCTCTTCAGAGGGTGAGGTCGCACTCAGATTCTGCAGCAGGAGACACAAGATGAGGACTTCTATGGGGCAGTGTATGAAAAAAGGCTGATCAATATGCACAGAGAAATGCTTGGTGCATTGACAGGCCTGACAGAAAGCCTGCCATCACTGTCAAGGAGCATGGAAGAGTCCAGCTCTAATACAGTTAAGGGCTTTGTGCAGAGTTTGGTGCCTATTCTTTTCAGCATGGAAGTGGCGGCCAACACCATGAGAGCACTTGTGGACCTGACCATGATGCAGCTTCTGATGGTCGATGTCTCAGCTTCCATTGCAGCACAAGCAGAAGCCACCCGTCTGATTGCTGCAAAGGAAGCTCAGATTGAGGTCATGAAGTCCCAGTTTGTAGCGATGCAGATATAGACTGGTGCCATCATGGCTGCATATACCAGCGCTCAAAGGAGCTTGCAGGGTCCCACAGCAGTCCAGCAATATGTGCTGCAGCAAATTACTTGGATTTCTGATGCACCAACCTGGTGGAGTGGCAGTGGCTCTATGAAGCAGAAACCTGCTGTCTGAGGATGATAGCATTCGTGCTCCCACCACTCTCACTCCACCTTGCTGTCGTCTGTCAGTCAGCCAGCCAGCCCAGACTGCTACCACTCATGCCGAGATAGGGCAGTCTGAAGCTGGGCCTTCTGGTCCCACAGATGCTCGAGGGCGACTTGCAAGGCCATCTGCAGTTTCCCCCATTGAAAGTCAGCAGCCTTTCACCAGCCATGTTGTAGTCACTGGGGTAGTACTGCATAGCAGCAATAGGACATGCAAAGGCTTATTGAGGACAGACACTAAGGGAATGCACAAAGGTGAATAGTTGAGCTTGTATGGAATATTCGATGATTTGTTGGATCAGGTTGGTCTGGAATGGTTGTTTTATGGTGGCTTTTATTTCAGGATTGTGGCCAAGATAGTGCTGTGATGGCTCATTACAGAGGATCAATCAGACGTGGGACCTTTGCACAATGGGGATCTGGGGCTGTATTCACAGGGACCCAGAACTGAATGAGCTCATGGAGAATCCATCTGAAAAGTGAATGTGGCGGTTGGCTCCTCTCGTCCTCCTCTTCCTGAAATGGTTATCAAATCCCTGGTGACAACGGCTGTACCCTCATGATGATCAGGTTTAGGAGGATGTAGCAGACCACTACTGATCAGACACCTTCTCCAACGAGTACTAAAGAGCTCCTCTAGAGCAGCTGAGGAAGTGCAAGCATTGTTTTCAGCATCCTGATTGTCTGTTCAATGATGTTTCTCGATATATGCATGGTGGCCAAGTGTGGTTGGGTTGCGGAGGGGAGTCGTGACCCAGACATACAGTGGATAGCCCCTCACCCAGAAATCACCCTCTGGTTTGACATGATGGTTGAAAGATTGAATGAACAGCGGACTGATGCAGAATGAATGCATCATGACTACTGCCAGGATTCGGGCATTCACCAGCATGATGCGCTAAGTGTGGTCACTCACCAAAATAACATTGTGAGTGGTAATCTTTGCAGTTGCGGGATATCTCTGCATTAAAATGCAGTGCCTGCGAAGCAACATGTGTGCAGTCAAAGGGACCCTATACCACAGGGAAGCCTGTTATCTTGGCAAAGACATGCACGCTCTGCCTGCTTCTCTCTGTTCAGAGAGAACACAATGAAGTCCCCTCTCCTGGCATAAAGAGCCTCTGCCACCTCTCTGATGCAGCAGTGGACAACAAACTGGGAGATGTTAGGTATGTCACCCGTTCCAACCTGGAAGGATCCCAATGCGGAAAAATTAGGGACCACGGCCACCTTCACAGACACTGGCAGCGGCATCATTACCCTGCTGAGGCTGCAGATCTGGTTCCAAGAGGTGGCAGAGTTCTGAAGCATCTCCTTTGTGAATCGCAAATGACGCAGACACAATTCCTGGCTTAAATGGAGGTTAAGAGAAGTGCTCCTGGAAGGCCCGATGTTGATGAGGCCTCCGGCTGAAAGCCCTTCTCCTACTCCTCCCTCTCTGTGCAGCTTCTCCTTATTTGCTGCCTCTGCACCATCTACGTCCCATCCTGCAGTCGAAGGAGGACAGCTGCTATAGCATCGATGACTGGGAGCAAATACTTGCAGTCACAACCAACACCTTCTTCAAGTACAGCATGACTCCCTGAAGACTTTACCAACTATAACCAACACCCCCAAACATCCAGCACTTCCACAAACTCAAACAGAGCCAACAGAAAGTAATCAGCAACAAATCTACAAGTTGATGATGATCCTTTAAATAGAGCTGGTGGGGGCGCCTTCCTGCTGCACTGTGCGAGGTTAAGAGAGGGTGTTAACCAGAGAGGCAAAATCGAAAATGGCGTCAAATCAGCATTACACATTGCCTGGCGTCACAATCTTCCCACTCTGCATACTTCCGGTGCACATTTCATACATCCTAACCAAGGTGGCATTCAGCTCAAATGCCATTTTGGTACCAAATTGGCACTCGCAGCACCAAAACTATGACCACAACTGAGCTCAATATTGCGGATATGAAATGGCTTTGATGGGGCATAAGGAGAAAATAGCATGAATCGGGAAAGGCTATTTCACCTCGTTGGGGAATCAATGACAAGAGACCTTTATTTTAAAATCATTACTAAAAGACTAAGAAGAGGAGTTCGGAGAAATGTTTGTTATGCAGAAGTTTGTTTGGGGCATAGAATGCTTTCCTATATACAGAACTGGTTGAAGCAGAGACCATTGAGTGAATTAAGGGAATGTTGAACAAATATTTGAAGTAGAAGACATAGGACAAGGGGAAAAATGAGGTGAGGGATTTGTTTCAGAGTGTTCTGGAAAAAAACACCAGCACAGATATGACAGACCAAATGGTTCTAAGGTTCTATTTGCATTCCTGCCACTGGCACAGGAAGCATACTGCACATGCCTTAGCATGACACAATGCCTGGGAAATGAGGACACAGTGCATATAGGTAGAATCACACATTTGCAGTTCCTCAAACCTGGCCAAATGATGCCTCAGTCCTGACAGATTACCAGGAGTGTTACTGTGTTTAATTATTTATTTGACTTATAAATATGTTTTATTTACTAGATATTAGCAATTCAATAGCCATCAAAACCAAATGAAAACATTCTGTTCCTCTAGCATCTCAGCACTAAAGGGATTTAAATCACACATTTTGTTGGAACTGTATATTTTGATGAGTACCACTGATTTCATCAAGAATTCTTTGAAAAAGGCAGCTTTTAAAAAAAAACCTTTAAATTGCAGGATTAAATTAGACTGTTTAAACAGACTTGCAGAGCTAAAAGTAAAACTATCAAAGTTAACATGGAGGAGTCTGTAAGTAGTTCCCTGAAATCACCTGGTGACCAAATCATCATAACTCACACAGCCTGTCACAACAGCAACAAGAACTTATTATTTGAAAGACAAATTCAATATACCATAATTAGCATGACATTCCAGGCAGCCAATTTGTTTACCATTTTATGAGTTTTTCTACTGATTAAATTTTTGCCAAGATGATTGATGGAAGCATCAAGTTCATTGTTTGTGCCATAAAGCTCCACAGCAATACAAGTTACCAGCAATTAAGGATTACCTTTCCAAAATAAAAAGGAAACTTCTCTTCATTTTCAATGACGTGAGCAAATCCCCCTTGGAGACCAAAATCCACAGAAAAATAAGGGAGCCCTTTAGGAACCTGAAAAAGTAATTATTATTAATATTGATGAGTATTCTTATGTAATATTGACTTTGTGAAGTGTAGCTGTCTGCATCGAAATGAAAACAGGAAATATCAGTGTTGAAATACTCAAGGATTGTTGGTTTGTTCTGGGTTCAAGTCTGGTCTAAACTGTAGTCAACAGAGAGGATACTTTCACCCTGTGAAGGTCCTATATTAAATAAAAATGTGCAGTTTGAACTCAGTGTTAGTAGGGTTCATATCCCATAATTCCACACAAATTTACCTCACTGGCATCTTCAGTTAATACAAAATATTCACTAAAAAGTTAAATTTTTTTTTTTTACTACACTTGGTTTTCTATGGAAACAGGTTCTGGTATATTAGTACTAATATCTCAGTGAATATAATGACTCAAAACCGAGTATTCAAAACTCCCAATTTTCCATTCCTCCCTGTATGACAGCACCTAGCTACCCACTGTGACAGCGTGGGGGATCACAAGGCTGATCCTGTGTGTTACAAGAGGTTTTAATTTAGCAATAAAATCTTAGAATTCTGTGTGTTTTAAACACTGAAAATCCTTTTTTCAGTTGACATGCACACCTGCAAATAGTTGGAATTTTTGGATGTTGACTTTCTATACAATAATAGGAAAAACGAGCAGTTTCAAGGAAGCCAGCCAGGGGATTTGACCTCCTAAGAGCAACACTTTAAATAACAGGGGAGACTCTCGGCCTGGTCACATGATTGGCTCAGGAAGGCTTTTTGGTTTCACTTTGGACTTTTAAAAACCATTGAGTTGGACAAAGAGTAGGCATTTGAAACTTAGACTTTATCTGCTGGAGACTACAGAAAAAGACCTCTCCCTGTAAAGGAGACTTGAATCCCTTGAAAAGAAATCCTGCATTTGAAAGGTGACAGATTCCTATTGCCTCCTGTCTCTGAAAAATTCCTTCATCCAGTGTGGTTCTAGTTGCCTCCTGTGTTTGGACAAATCCTGGAACCTGCAGAAAGTTGCTACTGTTGTGTTTCTGCTGTGAGTCCTGAGCAGACCGGTTGCTTCACCCCTGCTGAAAGACCTGTGTGACACCTGCTGTAGTCATATTGCCTTGAATGCCTACCCATCAAAGACTGTTCAACAACCTCACCTGGAGACACTTAGAGTGGCATCTGACTAGTTGATTCTGGGACACCTCACCCAACTGAGATTTCCTATCAGAACATGACAACTGATTTATTTTTATTATTCCTTCTATTCCTAGAAACAGCTGTAAACCAAAAAATCCTTTTTCCCTGGTTTACTGTTTTTTTAAATGTATGTGTGTGCATGCATGAGGGCTAAGGACTTTGCATATATACAGATTTATCTCATTAGTAGTTAAGACTTATTATTTATTTTCTAATAATAGTTAATGTTGTTGTTTAAAGAAACCTGGTTGGTGTACTTTATTCTGGGGGACAAATTTGATCTGCTGTGACTTGTGGAGTAGTGAGACTGAATTAACAGTGGCATTTCTCCCCCCTTGGTCATAACATGAGCTTGATCCCTCCAATGACACAGCACATTACAGGTTTCAATGTATTGTGCCAGTAAGATAGTGATGTTAAAATTGATGTTTTTTTTTTGAAGATATAGTTTGCTATCACAGGTGCATGTTAGCAGCAAAATCCAACCCAGCAA